>NW_026894637.1:0-99710 GCF_032452875.1 Bos javanicus | reverse complement strand
ACTGATCACGTGGCTGATCATGCACTGATCACGTGATGATCATGCACTGATCACGTGGCTATCATGCACTGATCACGTGGCTGATCATGCACTGATCACGTAACTGATCATGCACTGATCACGTGGCTATCATGCACTGATCACGTGGCTGATCATGCACTGATCACGTGGCTGATCACACACTGTCACGTGACATATCATGCACTGATCACGTGGCATCATGCACTGATCACGTGGCTGATCATGCACTGATCACGTAACTCATGCACATATCACGTGGCTATCATGCACTGATCACGTGGCTTGTCATGGAATGATCACGTGGCTACCATATACTGATCACGTGACTGATCATGCACTGATCACGTAAATGATCATGCACTGATCACGTGACTGATCATGCACTGATCACGTGACTGATCATGCACTGATCACGTGGCTATCATGCACTGCTCACGTGGCTGATCATGCAACGATCACGTAGCAACCATGTACTGGTCACGTGACTGATCATGCACTGATCGTAATTGATCATGCACTGATCACGTGCTCATCATGCACTGATCACGTGGCTGATCACATGTATCACGTGACTGATCATGCACTGATCGTGGCTATCATGCACTGATCACGTGGCTGTCATGCACTGATCATGGATATCATGCACTGATCACGTGGCTGACATTGCACTGATCACGTGACTGATCATGCACTGATCACGTGGCTATCATGCACTGATCACGTGGCTGATCATGCACTGATCACGTAGCTATCATATCTGGTCACGTGACTGATCATGCACTGATCACGTAATTGATCATGCACTGATCACGTGGCTGATCATGCACTGATCACGTGGCTGATCACACTGTATCACGTGACTGATCATGCACTGATCACGTGGCTATCATGCACTGATCACGTGGCTATCATGCACTGATCACGTGGCTATCATGCACTGATCACGTGGCTGATCATGCACTGATCATGACTGATCATGCACTGATCACGTGTCTGATCATGCACTGATCACGTGGCTATCATGCACTGCTCACGTGGCTGATCATGCATGATCACGCAGCTACCATGTACTGGTCACATGACTGATCATGCACTGATCACGTGACTGATCATGCACTGATCACGTGGCTATCATGCACTACTCACGTGGCTGATCATGCAATGATCATGTAGCTACCATGTACAGGTCACATGAATGATCATACACCCATCAGGTGACTGATCATGCACTGATCACGTGGCTATCATGCACTGATCACGTGACTGATCATGCACTGATCACGTCTATATCATGCACTGATCACATGACTGCCCATGCACTGATCACGTGGATGATCATACACTAATCATGTGACAGATCATGCACTGATCACGTGGCTGATCATGCACTGATACCGTGACTGAGCATGGACTGATCACATGAATATCATGTAGTGATCACGTGACTTAATGGCGCTGATCATGTGACTGATCATGTGCTGATAATGTTTGCTATCATACACTGATCATGTGCCTCTGGAGGCAATAAACAAGAGCTGAGTAGGCACGAATCAAACAGTCAGCAGGCAATAATCATGGAACTCAGGTGTGAGGAATCATGCTGCTCAGCTGGCAATAATCAAGCAGCTGAGCAGGCAGGAATTACGCAGCACAGCTGGCAATTGTCAAGCAGATGAGTAGACAGTAATCACGCAGCTCAGCAGGCCCAGATCACGTGACTGAGCATGCACTGTTCACGTGGCTGATCATACACTGATCACGTGATGATCATGCACTGATCACGTGGATATCATGCACTGATCACGTGGCTGATCACACACTGATCACGTGACTGATCATGCACTGATCACGTGGCTATCATGCACTGATCACGTGGCTGATCATGCAATGATCACGTAGCTATCATGCACTGGTCACGTGACTGATCATGCACTGATCACGTAACTGATCATGCACTGATCACGTGGCTGATCATGCACTGATCACGTGGCTGATCATGCACTGATCACGTAACTGATCATGCACTGATCACGTGACTGATCATGCACTGATCACGTGGCTATCATGCACTGATCACGTGGCTGACATACACTGATCACGTGCCTGATCATGCACTGATCACGTGGCTGATCATGCACTGATCACGTGACTGATCATGCACTGATCACGTGTCTGATCATGCACTGATCACGTGGCTATCATGCACTGCTCACGTGGCTGATCATGCATGATCACGCAGCTACCATGTACTGGTCACATGACTGATCATGCACTGATCACGTGACTGATCATGCACTGATCACGTGGCTATCATGCACTACTCACGTGGCTGATCATGCAATGATCATGTAGCTACCATGTACAGGTCACGTGACTGATCATACACCCATCAGGTGACTGATCATGCACTGATCACGTGGCTATCATGCACTGATCACGTGACTGATCATGCACTGATCACGTCTATATCATGCACTGATCACATGACTGCCCATGCACTGATCACGTGGATGATCATACACTAATCATGTGACAGATCATGCACTGATCACGTGGCTGATCATGCACTGATACCGTGACTGAGCATGGACTGATCACATGACTATCATGTAGTGATCACGTGACTTAATGGCGCTGATCATGTGACTGATCATGCGCTGATCATGTTTGCTATCATACACTGATCATGTGCCTCTGGAGGCAATAAACAAAGAGCTGAGTAGGCACGAATCAAACAGTCAGCAGGCAATAATCATGGAACTCAGGTGTGAGGAATCATGCTGCTCAGCTGGCAATAATCAAGCAGCTGAGCAGGCAGGAATTACGCAGCACAGCTGGCAATTGTCAAGCAGATGACAGGCAGGAATCGTGCAGCTCAGCTGGCAATTGTCAAGCAGATGAGCAGACAGTAATCACGCAGCTCAGCAGGCCCTGATCACGTGACTGAGCATGCACTGTTCACGTGGCTGATCATACACTGATCACGTGATGATCATCACTGATCACTTGGATATCATGCACTGATCACGTGGCTGATCATACACTGTTCACGTGTCTGACCATGCACTGATCACGTGGCTGATCATACACTGCTCACGTAACTGATCATGCACTGATCACGTGGCTATCATGCACTGATCACGTGGCTGAACATGCACTGTTCACGTGGCTGATCACACACTGTCACGTGACATATCATGCACTGATCACGTGGCACTCATGCACTGATCACGTGGCTATCATGCACTGATCACGTGGCTGATCATGCACTGATCACGTGGCTATCATGCACTGACGTGACTGATCATGCACTGATCACGTGACTGATCATGCACTGATCACGTGGCTGATCATGCACTGATCACGTGGCTGATGCACTGATCGTGACTGATCATGCACTGATCACGTGGCTGATCATGCACTGATCACGTGGCTGATCATGCACTGATCACGTGGCTATCATGCACTGATCACGTGGCTGATCACACACGTATCACATGACTGATCATGCACTGATCACGTGGCTGATCATGCACTGATCACGTGGCTATCATGCACTGATCACGTGGCTGATCATGCAATGATCACGTGGCTACCATGCACTGGTCACGTGACTGATCATGCACTGATCACGTAATTGATCATGCACTGATCACGTGGCTGATCATGCACTGATCACGTGGCTGATCATGCACTGATCACGTGACTGATCATGCACTGATCACGTGACTGATCATGCACTGATCACGTGGCTATCATGCACTGATCACGTGATCATGCACTGATCACGTGACTGATCATGCACTGATCACGTCTATATCATGCACTGATCACGTGACTGATCATGCACTGATCACGTGGCTGATCATGCACTGATCACGTGACTGATCATGCACTGATCACGTGGCTGATCATGCACTGATCACGTGGCTATCATGCACTGATCACGTGGCTGGTCATGCACTGATCACGTGGCTGATCATGCACTGATCACGTGACTGATCATGCACTGATCACGTGACTGATCATGCACTGATCACGTGGCTATCATGCACTGCTCACGTGGCTGATCATGCAATGATCACGCAGCTACCATGTACTGGTCACATGACTGATCATGCACTGATCACGTGACTGATCATGCACTGATCACGTGGCTGATCATGCACTGATCACGTGGCTGATCATGCACTGATCACGTGACTATCATGCACTGATCACGGCTGATCATGCACTGATCAGGTGACTGATCATGCACTGATCACGTGGCTGATCATGCACTGATCACGAGACTGATCATGCACTGATCACGTCTATATCATGCACTGATCACATGACTGCCCATGCACTGATCACGTGGATGATCATACACTAATCATGTGACAGATCATGCACTGATCACGTGGCTGATCATGCACTGATACCGTGACTGAGCATGGACTGATCACATGACTATCATGTAGTGATCACGTGACTTAATGGCGCTGATCATGTGACTGATCATGCGCTGATCATGTTTGCTATCATACACTGATCATGTGCCTCTGGAGGCAATAAACAAAGAGCTGAGTAGGCACGAATCAAACAGTCAGCAGGCAATAATCATGGAACTCAGGTGTGAGGAATCATGCTGCTCAGCTGGCAATAATCAAGCAGCTGAACAGGCTGGAATTACGCAGCACAGCTGGCATTGTCAAGCAGATGACAGGCAGGAATCGTGCAGCTCAGCTGGCAATTGTCAAGCAGATGAGCAGACAGTAATCACGCAGCTCAGCAGGCCCTGATCACGTGACTGAGCATGCACTGTTCACGTGGCTGATCATACACTGATCACGTGATGATCATGCACTGATCACTTGGATATCATGCACTGATCACGTGGCTGATCATACACTGTTCACGTGTCTGACCATGCACTGATCACGTGGCTGATCATACACTGCTCACGTAACTGATCATGCACTGATCACGTGGCTATCATGCACTGATCACGTGGCTGAACATGCACTGTTCACGTGGCTGATCACACACCTGTCACGTGACATATCATGCACTGATCACGTGGCACTCATGCACTGATCACGTGGCTGATCATACTCTGCTCACGTAACTCATGCACATATCACGTGGCTATCATGCACTGCTCACGTGGCTTGTCATGGAATGATCACGTAGCAACCATATACTGGTCACGTGACTGATCATGCAAAGATCACGTAAATGATCATGCACTGTTCACGTGACTGATCATGTACTGATCACGGGACTGATCATGCACTGAACACGTGGCTATCATGCTCTGCTCACGTGGCTGATCATGCAACGATCACGTAGCAACCATGTACTGGTCACGTGACTGATCATGCACTGATCACGTAATTGATCCTGCACTGATCACGTGGCTCATCATGCACTGATCACGTGGCTGATCACACATGTATCACGTGACTGATCATGCACTGATCACGTGGCTCTCATGCACTGATCACGTGGCTGTCATGCACTGATAACGTGGATATCATGCACTGATCACGTGGCTGATCACACACGTATCACATGACTGATCATGCACTGATCACGTGGCTATCATGCACTGATCACGTGGCTGATCATGCAATGATCACGTAGCTACCATGTACTGATCACGTGACTGATCATGCACTGATCACGTAATTGATCATGCACTGATCACGTGGCTGATCATGCACTGATCACGTGGCTGATCACACATGATCACGTGACTGATCATGCACTGATCACGTGACTGATCATGCACTGATCACGTGGCTATCATGCACTGATCACGTGGCTGATCATGCACTGATCACGCAGCTATCATGCACTGGTCACGTGACTGATCATGCACTGATCACGTGACTGATCATGCACTGATCACGTGGCTATCATGCACTGATCACGTGGCTGATCATGCACTGATCACGTGGCTATCATGCACTGATCACACTGATCATGCACTGATCACGTGACTGATCATGCACTGATCACGTGACTGATCATGCACTGATCACGTGGCTATCATGCACTGATCACGTGGCTGATCATGCACTGATCACGTAGCTACCATGCACTGGTCACGTGAATGATCATGCACCGATCACGTGACTGATCATGCACTGATCACGTGACTGATCATGCACTGATCACGTGGCTATCATGCACTGATCACGTGGCTGATCATGCACTGATCACGTAGCTACCATGTACTGGTCACGTGACTGATCATGCACTGATCACGTGACTGATCATGCACTGATGTGGATGATCATGCACTGATCACGTGGCTGATCATGCACTGATCACGTGACTGATCATGCACTGATCACGTGGCTGATCATGCACTGATCACGTGGCTGATCATGCACTGATCACGTGGCTGATCATGCACTGATCACGTGACTGATCATGCACTGATCACGTCTATATCATGCACTGATCACATGACTGCCATGCACTGATCACGTGGATGATCATACACTGATCTTGTGACAGATCATGCACTGATCACGTGGCTGATCATGCACTGATACCGTGACTGAGCATGGACTGATCACATGACTATCATGTAGTGATCACGTGACTTAATGGCGCTGATCATGTGACTGATCATGCGCTGATCATGTTTGCTATCATACACTGATCATGTGCCTCTGGAGGCAATAAACAAAGAGCTGAGTAGGCACGAATCAAACAGTCAGCAGGCAATAATCATGGAACTCAGGTGTGAGGAATCATGCTGCTCAGCTGGCAATAATCAAGCAGCTGAACAGGCAGGAATTATGCAGCACAGCTGGCAATTGTCAAGCAGATGACAGGCAGGAATCGTGCAGCTCAGCTGGCAATTGTCAAGCAGATGAGCAGACAGTAATCACGCAGCTCAGCAGGCCCTGATCACGTGACTGAGCATGCACTGTTCACGTGGCTGATCATACACTGATCACGTGATGATCATGCACTGATCACGTGGATATCATGCACTGATCACGTGGCTGATCATACACTGATCACGTGTCTGATCATGCACTGATCACGTGGCTGATCATGCACTGATCACGTAACTGATCATGCACTGATCACGTGGCTATCATGCACTGATCACGTGGCTGATCATGCACTGATCACGTGGCTATCATGCACTGATCACGTGACTGATCATGCACTGATCACGTGGCTGATCATGCACTGATCACGTGGCTGATCATGCACTGATCACGTGGCTGATCACACATGATCACGTGACTGATCATGCACTGATCACGTGGCTATCATGCACTGATCACGTGGCTGATCATGCACTGATCACGTGGATGATCATGCACTGATCACGTGGCTGATCACACACTGATCACTGATCATGCACTGATCACGTGGCTATCATGCACTGATCACGTGGCTGATCATGCACTGATCACGTAGCTACCATGTACTGATCACGTGACTGATCATGCACTGATCACGTAATTGATCATGCACTGATCACGTGGCTGATCATGCACTGATCACGTGGCTGATCATGCACTGATCACGTAACTGATCATGCACTGATCACGTGACTGATCATGCACTGATCACGTGGCTATCATGCACTGATCACTTGGCTGACATACACTGATCACGTGCCTGATCATGCACTGATCACGTGGCTGATCATGCACTGATCACGTGGCTATCATGCACTGATCACGTGGCTGATCATGCCATGATCACGCAGCTGCCATGTACTGATCATGACTGATCATGCACTGATCACGTGACTGATCATGCACTGATCACGTGGCTGATCATGCACTGATCACGTGACTGATCATGCACTGATCACGTGGCATCATGCACTGATCACGTGGCTATCATGCACTGATCACGTGGCTGATCATGCACGATCACGTAGCAATCATGCACTGTCACGTGACTGATCATGCACTGATCACGTAATTGATCATGCACTGATCACGTGGCTGATCATGCACTGATCACGTGGCTGATCACACATGATCACGTGACTGATCATGCACTGATCACGTGGCTATCATGCACTGATCACGTGGCTGTCATGCACTGATCACGTGGATATCATGCACTGATCACGTGGCTGATCACACGTATCACGTGACTGATCATGCACTGATCACGTGGCTATCATGCACTGATCACGTGGCTGATCATGCACTGATCACGTAGCTATCATGCACTGATCACGTGACTGATCATGCACTGATCACGTAACTGATCATGCACTGATCACGTGGCTGATCATGCACTGATCACGTGGCTGATCATGCACTGATCACGTAACTGATCATGCACTGATCACGTGACTGATCATGCACTGATCACGTGGCTATCATGCACTGATCACGTGGCTGATCATGCACTGATCACGTGACTGATCATGCACTGATCACGTGGCTGATCATGCACTGATCACGTGGCTGATCATGCACTGATCACGTGGCTGATCATGCACTGATCACGTGGCTATCATGCACTGATCACGTGGCTGATCATGCATGATCACGCAGCTACCATGTACTGGTCACATGACTGATCATGCACTGATCACGTGACTGATCATGCACTGATCACGTGGCTATCATGCACTACTCACGTGGCTGATCATGCAATGATCATGTAGCTACCATGTACAGGTCACGTGAATGATCATACACCCATCAGGTGATGATCATGCACTGATCACGTGGCTATCATGCACTGATCACGTGACTGATCATGCACTGATCACGTCTATATCATGCACTGATCACATGACTGCCCATGCACTGATCACGTGGATGATCATACACTGATCTTGTGACAGATCATGCACTGATCACGTGGCTGATCATGCACTGATACCGTGACTGAGCATGGACTGATCACATGACTATCATGTAGTGATCACGTGACTTAATGGCGCTGATCATGTGACTGATCATGCGCTGATCATGTTTGCTATCATACACTGATCATGTGCCTCTGGAGGCAATAAACAAAGAGCTGAGTAGGCACGAATCAAACAGTCAGCAGGCAATAATCATGGAACTCAGGTGTGAGGAATCATGCTGCTCAGCTGGCAATAATCAAGCAGCTGAGCAGGCAGGAATTACACAGCACAGCTGGCAATTGTCAAGCAGATGACAGGCAGGAATCGTGCAGCTCAGCTGGCAATTGTCAAGCAGATGAGC
Source organism: Bos javanicus (assembly GCF_032452875.1). Classification (NCBI taxonomy): domain Eukaryota; kingdom Metazoa; phylum Chordata; class Mammalia; order Artiodactyla; family Bovidae; genus Bos; species Bos javanicus. The sequence continues at coordinate 90,489 of NW_026894637.1, read as the reverse complement.
AGACAGTAATCACGCAGCTCAGCAGGCCCAGATCACGAGACTGAGCATGCACTGTTCACGTGGCTGATCATACACTGATCACGTGATGATCATGCACTGATCACTTGGATATCATGCACTGATCACGTGGCTGATCATACACTGTTCACGTGTCTGATCATGCACTGATCACGTGGCTATCATGCACTGATCACGTGACTGATCATGCACTGATCACGTCTATATCATGCACTGATCACGTGACTGATCATGCACTGATCACGTGGATGATCATACACTAATCACGTGACAGATCATGCACTGATCACGTGGCTGATCATGCACTGATACCGTGACTGAGCATGGACTGATCACATGACTATCATGCAGTGATCACGTGACTTAATGCGCTGATCATGTGACTGATCATGCACTGATCATGTTTGCTATCATACACTGATCATGTGCCTCTGGAGGCAATAAACAAAGAGCTGAGTAGGCACGAATCAAACAGTCAGCAGGCAATAATCATGGAACTCAGGTGTGAGGAATCATGCTGCTCAGCTGGCAATAATCAAGCAGCTGAGCAGGCAGGAATTACGCAGCACAGCTGGCAATTGTCAAGCAGATGACAGGCAGGAATCGTGCAGCTCAGCTGGCAATTGTCAAGCAGATGAGCAGACAGTAATCACGCAGCTCAGCAGGCCCTGATCACGTGACTGAGCATGCACTGTTCACGTGGCTGATCATACACTGATCACGTGATGATCATGCACTGATCACGTGGATATCATGCACTGATCACGTGGCTGATCATGCACTGATCACGTGTCTGACCATGCACTGATCACGTGGCTGATCATACACTGCTCACGTAACTGATCATGCACTGATCACGTGGCTATCATGCACTGATCACGTGGCTGATCATGCACTGATCACGTGGCTGATCACACACTGTCACGTGACATATCATGCACTGATCACGTGGCACTCATGCACTGATCACGTGGCTATCATGCACTGCTCACGTGGCTGATCATGCACGATCACGTAGCAACCATGCACTGGTCACGTGACTGATCATGCACTGATCACGTAATGATCATGCACTGATCACGTGGCTGATCATGCACTGATCACGTGGCTGATCACACATGATCACGTGACTGATCATGCACTGATCACGTGGCTCTCATGCACTGATCACGTGGCTGATCATGCACTGATCACGTGGATATCATGCACTGATCACGTGGCTGATCACACACGTATCACATGACTGATCATGCACTGATCACGTGGCTATCATGCACTGATCACGTGGCTGATCATGCAATGATCACGTAGCTACCATGTACTGATCACGTGACTGATCATGCACTGATCACGTAATTGATCATGCACTGATCACGTGGCTGATCATGCACTGATCACGTGGCTGATCATACACTGATCACGTAACTGATCATGCACTGATCACGTGACTGATCATGCACTGATCACGTGGCTATCATGCACTGATCACTTGGCTGATCATACACTGATCACGTGCCTGATCATGCACTGATCACGTGGCTGATCATGCACTGATCACGTGACTGATCATGCACTGATCACGTGTCTGATCATGCACTGATCACGTGGCTATCATGCACTGATCACGTGGCTGATCATGCATGATCACGCAGCTACCATGTACTGGTCACATGACTGATCATGCACTGATCACGTGACTGATCATGCACTGATCACGTGGCTATCATGCACTACTCACGTGGCTGATCATGCAATGATCATGTAGCTACCATGTACAGGTCACGTGAATGATCATACACCCATCAGGTGACTGATCATGCACTGATCACGTGGCTATCATGCACTGATCACGTGACTGATCATGCACTGATCACGTCTATATCATGCACTGATCACATGACTGCCCATGCACTGATCACGTGGATGATCATACACTAATCTTGTGACTGATCATGCACTGATCACGTGGCTGATCATGCACTGATACCGTGACTGAGCATGGACTGATCACATGACTATCATGTAGTGATCACGTGACTTAATGGCGCTGATCATGTGACTGATCATGCGCTGATCATGTTTGCTATCATACACTGATCATGTGCCTCTGGAGGCAATAAACAAAGAGCTGAGTAGGCACGAATCAAACAGTCAGCAGGCAATAATCATGGAACTCAGGTGTGAGGAATCATGCTGCTCAGCTGGCAATAATCAAGCAGCTGAGCAGGCAGGAATTACGCAGCACAGCTGGCAATTGTCAAGCAGATGACAGGCAGGAATCGTGCAGCTCAGCTGGCAATTGTCAAGCAGATGAGCAGACAGTAATCACGCAGCTCAGCAGGCCCTGATCACGTGACTGAGCATGCACTGTTCACGTGGCTGATCATACACTGATCACGTGATGATCATGCACTGATCACTTGGATATCATGCACTGATCACGTGGCTGATCATACACTGTTCACGTGTCTGACCATGCACTGATCACGTGGCTGATCATGCACTGATCACGTAACTGATCATGCACTGATCACGTGGCTATCATGCACTGATCACGTGGCTGATCATGCACTGATCACGTGGCTATCATGTACTGGTCACGTGACTGATCATGCACTGATCACTGACTGATCATGCACTGATCACGTGGCTGATCATGCACTGATCACGTGGCTGATCACACATGATCACGTGACTGATCATGCACTGATCACGTGGCTATCATGCACTGATCACGTGGCTGTCATGCACTGATCACGTGGCTATCATGCACTGATCACGTGGCTGATGACACTGATCACGTGACTGATCATGCACTGATCCGTGGCTATCATGCACTGATCACGTGGCTGATCATGCACTGATCACGTAGCTACCATGCACTGATCACGTGACTGATCATGCACTGATCACGTAATTGATCATGCACTGATCACGTGGCTGATCATGCACTGATCACGTGGCTGATCATGCACTGATCACGTGACTGATCATGCACTGATCACGTGACTGATCATGCACTGATCACGTGGCTATCATGCACTGATCACGTGGCTGATCATGCACTGATCACGTAGCAATCATGCACTGATCACGTGACTGATCATGCACTGATCACGTGTGATCATGCACTGATCACGTGGCTGATCATGCACTGATCACGTGGCTGATCACACATGATCACGTGACTGATCATGCACTGATCACGTGGCTATCATGCACTGATCACGTGGCTGATCATGCACTGATCACGTGGCTATCATGCACTGATCACTGGCTGATCATGCACTATCACGTGACTGATCATGCACTGATCACGTGGCTATCATGCACTGATCACGTGGCTGATCATGCACTGATCACGTAACTGATCATGCACTGATCGCGTGGCTGATCATGCACTGATCACGTGGCTGATCATGCACTGATCACGTAACTGATCATGCACTGATCACGTGACTGATCATGCACTGATCACGTGGCTATCATGCACTGATCACGTGGCTGGACATGCACTGATCACGTGCCTGATCATGCACTGATCACGTGGCTGATCATGCACTGATCACGTGACTGATCATGCACTGATCACGTGACTGATCATGCACTGATCACGTGGCTATCATGCACTGCTCACGTGGCTGATCATGCATGATCACGCAGCTACCATGTACTGGTCACATGACTGATCATGCACTGATCACGTGACTGATCATGCAGTGATCACGTGGCTATCATGCACTACTCACGTGGCTGATCATGCAATGATCATGTAGCTACCATGTACAGGTCACGTGAATGATCATACACCCATCAGGTGACTGATCATGCACTGATCACGTGGCTATCATGCACTGATCACGAGACTGATCATGCACTGATCACGTCTATATCATGCACTGATCACATGACTGCCCATGCACTGATCACGTGGATGATCATACACTAATCATGTGACAGATCATGCACTGATCACGTGGCTGATCATGCACTGATACCGTGACTGAGCATGGACTGATCACATGACTATCATGTAGTGATCACGTGACTTAATGGCGCTGATCATGTGACTGATCATGCGCTGATCATGTTTGCTATCATACACTGATCATGTGCCTCTGGAGGCAATAAACAAAGAGCTGAGTAGGCACGAATCAAACAGTCAGCAGGCAATAATCATGGAACTCAGGTGTGAGGAATCATGCTGCTCAGCTGGCAATAATCAAGCAGCTGAGCAGGCAGGAATTACGCAGCACAGCTGGCAATTGTCAAGCAGATGACAGGCAGGAATCGTGCAGCTCAGCTGGCAATTGTCAAGCAGATGAGCAGACAGTAATCACGCAGCTCAGCAGGCCCAGATCACGTGACTGAGCATGCACTGTTCACGTGGCTGATCATACACTGATCACGTGATGATCATGCACTGATCACTTGGATATCATGCACTGATCACGTGGCTGATCATACACTGTTCACGTGTCTGACCATGCACTGATCACGTGGCTGATCATACACTGCTCACGTAACTGATCATGCACTGATCACGTGGCTATCATGCACTGATCACGTGGCTGAACATGCACTGTTCACGTGGCTGATCACACACCTGTCACGTGACATATCATGCACTGATCACGTGGCACTCATGCACTGACCACGTGGCTGATCATGCTCTGCTCACGTGGCTGATCATGCACTGATCACGTAGCAACCATGCACTGGTCACGTGACTGATCATGCACTGATCACGTAATTGATCATGCACTGATCACGTGGCTGATCATGCACTGATCACGTGGCTGATCACACATGATCACGTGACTGATCATGCACTGATCACGTGGCTGTCATGCACTGATCACGTGGCTGTCATGCACTGATCACGTGGCTATCATGCACTGATCACGTGGCTGATCACACGTATCACATGACTGATCATGCACTGATCACGTGGCTATCATGCACTGATCACGTGGCTGATCATGCAATGATCACGTAGCTACCATGTACTGGTCACGTGACTGATCATGCACTGATCACGTAATTGATCATGCACTGATCACGTGGCTGATCATGCACTGATCACGTGGCTGATCATACACTGATCACGTAACTGATCATGCACTGATCACGTGACTGATCATGCACTGATCACGTGGCTATCATGCACTGATCACGTGGCTGACATACACTGATCACGTGCCTGATCATGCACTGATCACGTGGCTGATCATGCACTGATCACGTGACTGATCATGCACTGATCACGTGTCTGATCATGCACTGATCACGTGGCTATCATGCACTGCTCACGTGGCTGATCATGCATGATCACGCAGCTACCATGTACTGGTCACATGACTGATCATGCACTGATCACGTGACTGATCATGCAGTGATCACGTGGCAATCATGAACTACTCACGTGGCTGATCATGCAATGATCATGTAGCTACCATGTACAGGTCACGTGAATGATCATACACCCTTCAGGTGACTGATCATGCACTGATCACGTGGCTATCATGCACTGATCACGAGACTGATCATGCACTGATCACGTCTATATCATGCACTGATCACATGACTGCCCATGCACTGATCACGTGGATGATCATACACTAATCATGTGACAGATCATGCACTGATCACGTGGCTGATCATGCACTGATACCGTGACTGAGCATGGACTGATCACATGACTATCATGTAGTGATCACGTGACTTAATGGCGCTGATCATGTGACTGATCATGCGCTGATCATGTTTGCTATCATACACTGATCATGTGCCTCTGGAGGCAATAAACAAAGAGCTGAGTAGGCACGAATCAAACAGTCAGCAGGCAATAATCATGGAACTCAGGTGTGAGGAATCATGCTGCTCAGCTGGCAATAATCAAGCAGCTGAGCAGGCAGGAATTACGCAGCACAGCTGGCAATTGTCAAGCAGATGACAGGCAGGAATCGTGCAGCTCAGCTGGCAATTGTCAAGCAGATGAGCAGACAGTAATCACGCAGCTCAGCAGGCCCAGATCACGTGACTGAGCATGCACTGTTCACGTGGCTGATCATACACTGATCACGTGATGATCATGCACTGAACACTTGGATATCATGCACTGATCACGTGGCTGATCATACACTGTTCACGTGTCTGACCATGCACTGATCACGTGGCTGATCATACACTGCTCACGTAACTGATCATGCACTGATCACGTGGCTATCATGCACTGATCACGTGGCTGATCATGCACTGTTCACGTGGCTGATCACACACTGTCACGTGACATATCATGCACTGATCACGTGGCACTCATGCACTGATCACGTGGCTGATCATGCACTGCTCACGTGGCTGATCATGCACTGATCACGTGGCTATCATGCACTGGTCACGTGACTGATCATGCACTGATCACGTAACTGATCATGCACTGATCACGTGGCTTATCATGCACTGATCATGTGACTGATCATGCACTGATCATGTTTGGTGTCACACTGATCATGTGCCTCTGGAGGCAATGAACATAGAGCTGAGTAGGCAGGAATCAGTCAGCAGGCTATAATCATGGAACTCACATCTGAGAAATCATGCTGCTGATCTGGCAATAATCAAGTAGATGATCAGGCAGGAATTACGCAGCACAGGTGGCAATTGTCAAGCAGCTGACAGGCAGGAATCGTGCAGCTCAGCTGGCAATTGTCAAGCAGATGAGCAGACAGTAATCACGCAGCTCAGCAGGCCTGATCACGTGACTGATCATGCACTGATCACGTGGCTGATCATGCACTGATCACGTGGCTATCATGCACTGATCACGTGGCTGATCATGCATGATCACGTGGCTACCATGTACTGTCACGTGACTGATCATGCACTGATCACGTGACTGATCATGCACTGATCACGTGGCTATCATGCACTGATCACGTGGCTTATCATGCACTGATCATGTAGCTACCATGTACTGGTCACGTGAATGATCATACACTGATCACGTGACTGATCATGCACTGATCACGTGGCTGATCATGCACTGATCACGTGGCTGATCATGCACTGATCACGTGGCTGATCATGCACTGATCACGTGACTGATCATGCACTGATCACGTGACTGATCATGCACTGATCACGTGGCTATCATGCACTGATCACGTGGCTGATCATGCACTGATCACGTGACTGATCATGCACTGATCACGTGACTGATCATGCACTGATCACGTGACTGATCATGCACTGATCACGTGGCTATCATGCACTGATCACGTGGCTGATCATGCAATGATCACGTAGCTACCATGTACTGGTCACGTGACTGATCATGCACTGATCACGTGGCTGATCATGCACTGATCACGTGGCTGATCATGCACTGATCACGTGGCTGATCATGCACTGATCACGTGACTGATCATGCACTGATCACGTGGCTATCATGCACTGATCACGTGGCTGATCATGCACTGATCACGTGGCTGATCATGCACTGATCACGTGACTGATCATGCACTGATCACGTCTATATCATGCACTGATCACATGACTGATCATGCACTGATCACGTGGCTGATCATGCACTGATCACGTGACTGATCATGCACTGATCACGTGGCTGATCATGCACTGATCACGTGGCTATCCATGCACTGATCACGTGACTGATCATGCACTGATCACGTGATGATCATGCACTGATCACGTGACTGATCATGCACTGATCACGTGGCTGATCATGCACTGATCACGTGACTGATCATGCACTGATCACGTGGCTATCATGCACTGATCACGTGGCTATCATGCACTGATCACGTGGCTGATCATGCACTATCACGTGACTGATCATGCACTGATCACGTGGCTATCATGCACTGATCACGTGGCTATCATGCACTGATCACGTGGCTGATCATGCACTGATCACGTAGCTATCATGCACTGATCACGTGACTGATCATGCACTGATCACGTACTGATCATGCACTGATCACGTGGCTGATCATGCACTGATCACGTGACTGATCATGCACTGATCACGTGACTGATCATGCACTGATCACGTGACTGATCATGCACTGATCACGTGGCTGATCATGCACTGATCACGTGACTGATCATGCACTGATCACGTGGATATCATGCACTGATCACGTGGCTGATCATGCACTGATCACGTGACTGATCATGCACTGATCACGTGGCTATCATGCACTGATCACGTGGCTGATCATGCAATGATCACGTAGCCATGTACTGGTCACGTGACTGATCATGCACTGATCACGTAACTGATCATGCACTGATCACGTGGCTGATCATGCACTGATCACGTGGCTGATCATGCACTGATCACGTGACTGATCATGCACTGATCACGTGGCTGATCATGCACTGATCACGTGGCTGATAATGCACTGATCACGTGACTGATCATGCACTGATCACGTGGCTATCATGCACTGATCACTTGGCTGGTCATACACTGATCACGTGCCTGGTCATGCACAGATTACGTGACTGATCATGCACTGATCACGTGACTGATCATGCACTGATCACGTGGCTATCATGCACTACTCACGTGGCTGACCATGCACTGATCATGTAGCTACCATGTACCGGTCAGGTGACTGATCATACACCCATTAGGTGACGGATCATGCACTGATCACGTCGATGATCATACACTGACCACCTGCCTGGTCATGCACAGATCACGTGACAAATCATGAACTGATCACATAGCTATCATGAAATGATCACCTGGCTGATCATGCACTGATCACGTGGCTGATCATGCACTGATCACGAGACTGATCATGCACTGTTCACATCTATATCATGCACTGATAACATGACTGCCCGTACACTGATCACGTGGATGATCATACACTAATCTTGTGACAGATCATGCACTGATCACGTGGCTGATCATGCAATGATCACATAGCAACCATTTACTGGTCACGTGACTAATCATGCACTGATCACGTAATGAATCCTGCACTGATCACCTGACTCATCATGTACTGATCACGTGGCTGATCACACACGTATCACGTGACTCATCATGCACTGATCACATGGTTATCATGCACTGATCACGTGGATATCATGCACGGATCACGTGGCTAATCACACACGTATCACGTGACTGATCATGCACTGATCACGTGGCTATCATGCACTGATCACGTGGCTACCATGCACTGATCACTTGGCTGGACATACACTGATCACGCAGCTACCATGTACTGGTCACGTGACTGATCATGCACTGATGACGTAATTGATCATGCACTGATCATGTGGCTGATCATGCACTGATCACTTGACTGATCATGCACTGATCACGTGACTTATCATGCACTGATCACGTGACTGAACATGCACTGTTCACCTGGCTGATCATACACTGATCACGTGATTGATCAAGCACTGATCACTTGGATATCATGCACTGATCACGTGGCTAAAAATACAGTGTTCACGTTTCTGAGCATGCACTGATCACGTGGCTATCATGCTCTGCTCACGTGGCTGGTCATGCAACGATCACGTAGCAGCCATGTACTGGTCACGTGACTGATCATGCACTGATCACGTAATTGATCCTGCACTGATCACGTGGCTCATCATGCACTGATCTCGTGGCTGATCACACATGTATCACGTGACTGATCATGCACTGATCACGTAATTGATCATGCACTGATCACGTGGCTGATCATGCAATGATCACCTAGCTACCATGTACTGGTCCCGTGAGTGATCATGCACTGATCCCGTAATTGATAATGGACTGATCACGTGGCTTATCATGCACTGATCACGTGGCTATCATGCACTGCTCACATGGCTGATCATGCAGTGATCACGCACCTACCTTGTACTGGTCACATGACTGATCATGCAGTGATCATGTAATTGATCATGCACTGATCACCTGGCTTATCATACATTCATCATGTGACTGATCATGTGCTGATCATGTTTGGTGTCACACACTGATCATGTGCATCTGGAGGCAATGAACAAAGAGCTGAGTAGGCAGGAATCAGTCAGCAGGCTATAATCATGGAACTCAGCTTTGAGAAATCATGCTGCTCAGCTGGAAATAATCAAGTAGATGAGCAGGCAGGAATAATGCAGCACAGGTGGCAATTGTCAAGGAGATGACAGGCAGGAATCGTACAGCTCAGCTGGCAATTGTCAAGCAGATGAGCAGACAGTAATCACGCAGCTCAGCACGCCCTGATCACGTGACTTAGCATGCACTGTTCACGTCGCTGATCACACACCTATCACGTGAATGATCATGCACTGATCACGTGGCTCTCATGCACTGATCACGTGATTGCGCATGCACTGATCACGTAATTGTATGCACTGCTCACGTGGCTATCATGCACTGATGACGTGGCTGATCATGCACTGATCATGTGACTGATCATGCACTGATAACGTAGCTGTCTTGCACTGGTCACTTGGCTGATCATACACTCATCACAGGACAGATCGAGCACTGATTATGATGCTATCATGCATTGACTACATGACTCCACATGCACTGATCACGTGGATGATCATGCACTGATCACGTGACTGACCATGCTCTGATCACGTGACTGATTATGAACTGATCACGTGGCTGATCATGCACTGTTCACGTGGCTGATCATGCAATGATCAGGTAAAAACCATGTACTGGTCACGTGACTGATCATGCACTGATCACGTAATTAATCCTGCACTGATCACCTGACTCATCATGCACTGATCACGTGGCTGATCACACAAGTATCACGTGACTGATCATGCACTGATCACGTGGCTGATCATGCACTGATCACATAATTGATCATGCACTTATCATTTGGCTGATCATGCACTGATCACGTGGCTGATCATACACTGATCACGTGACTGATCATGCACTGATCACGTGACTGATCATGCACTGATCACGTAGCTATCATGCACTGATCACTTGGCTGGTCATACACTGATCACATGACTGATCATGCACTGTTCACGTGACTGATCATGTACAGATCACGTGAATAATCATGAAGTGATCACGTGGCTATCCTGCACTGATCACGTGGCTATCATGCACTGATCACCTGGCTGATAACACACGTATCACGTGACTGATCATGCACTGATCACGTGGCTAACATGCACAGATCACGTGACTGATAATGCACTGATCACGTAGCTATCTTGCACTGATCACTTGGCTGATCATATAGTCATCACGGGACTGATCGTGCACTGATCACGGCGCTATCATGCATTGACTCCATGACTCCACATGCACTGATCACGTGGATGATCATGCACTGATCATGTGACTGACCATGCACTGATCACGTGACTGATCATGCACTGATCAGATGGCTGATCATGCACTGATCACGTGGCTCTCATGCACTGCTCACGTGGCTGATCTGGCAATCATCACGTAGCTACCATGTACTGGTCACGTGACTGATCATGCACTGATCACGTAATTGATCATGCACTGATCATGTGGCTGATCATGCACTGATCACGTGGCTGATCATACACTCATCACGGGACTGATTGTGCACTGATCAAGGCGCTATCATGCATTGACTCCACGACTCCACATGCACAGATCACGTGGCTCATCATACACTGATCACGTGACTGATCATGCACTGATCACGTGACTGATCATGCACTGATCACGTGGCTATCATTCGCTGATCACTTGGCTGAACATACACTGATCACGTGCCTGGTCATGCACTGATCACGTGGCTGATCATGCACTGATCACGTGACTGATCATGCACTGATCTCGTGTCTGATCATGCACTGATCACGTGGCTATCATGCACTGCTCACGTGGCTGATCATGCCATGTTCACGCAGCTACCATGTACTGGTCACATGACTGATCATGCACTGATCACGTGACTGATCATGCAGTGATCACGTGGCTATCGTGCACAACTCACTTGGCTGATCATGCAATGATCATGTAGCTACCATGTACAGGTCACGTGAATGATCATACACCCATCAGGTGACTGATCATGCACTGATCACGTGGCTATCATGCACTGACCACGAGACTCATCATGCACTGATCACGTCTATATCATGCACTGATCACATGACTGCCCGTGCACTGATCACGTGGATGATCATACACTAATCATGTGACAGATCATGCACTGATCACGTGGCTGATCATGCACTGATACCGTGACTGAGCATGGACTGATCACATGACTATCATGTAGTGATCACGTGGCTTCATGACGCTGATCATGTGACTGATCATGCGCTGATCATGTTTGCTATCATACACTGATCATGTGCCTCTGGAGGCAATAAACAAAGAGCTGAGTAGGCACGAATCATACAGTCAGCAGGCAATAATCATGGAATTTAGCTGTGAGCAATCATGCTGCTCAGCTGGCAATAATCAAGCAGCTGAGCAGGCAGGAATTACACAGCACAGCTGGCAATTGACAAGCAGATGACAGGCAGGAATCGTGCAGCTCAGCTGGCAATTGTCAAGCAGATGAGCAGACAGTAATCACGCAGCTCAGCAGGCCCTGATCACGTGACTGAGCATGCACTGTTCTCGTGGCTTATCATACACTGATCACGTGATTGATCATGCACTGATCACTTGGATATCATGCACTGATCACGTGGCTGATCATACACTGTTCACGTGTCTGACCATGCACTTATCACGTGGCTGATCATACACTGCTCACGTAAGTGATAATGCACTGATCACGTGGCTATGATGCACTGAATACGTGGCTGAACATGCATTGTTCATGTGGCTGATCACACACGTGTCACGTGACATATCATGCACTGATCACTTGGCACTCATGCACTGATCACGTGGCTGATCATACTCTGCTCACTTAACTGATCATGCACACATCACGTGGCTATCATGCACTGCTCACGTGGTTCGTCATGGAATGATCACGAAGCAACCATATACTGGTCACGTGACTGATCATGCACAGAACACGTAAATGATCATGAACTGATCATGTGGCTGCTCATACTCTGCTCATCTAACTCATCATGCACACATCACGTGGCTATCATGCACTGATAACATGGCTGGTCATACACTGATCACGTGGCTATCATGCACTGATCACATGGCTGGTCATACACTGATCACGTGCCTGGTCATGCACAGATTACATCACTGATCATGCACTGATCACGTCACTGATCATGCACTGATCACGTGGCTATCATGCACTACTCACGTAGCTGATCATGCAATGATCAAGTAGCTACCATGTTCCGGTCACGTGACTGATCATGCACTGATCACGTGGCTATCATGCACTGATCACGTGGCTATCATGAACTGATATCATGCACTGGTCACGTGGCTGATCACACACGTATCACGTGACTGATCATGCACTGATCACGTGGCTATCATGCACAGATCACGTGGCTTATCATGCAATGATCACGTAGCTACCATGTACTGGTCACGTGACTGATCATGCACTGATCACGTGGCTGATAATGCACTGATCACGTGACTGATCATGCACTGATCAAGTGGCTGATCATGCACTGATCACGTGGCTATCATGCACTGCTCAGGTGGCTGATCATGCAATTATCACGCAGCTACCATGTACTGGTCACATGACTGATCATGAACTGATCACGTAATTGATCATGCACTGATCACCTGGCTTATCATGCGTTGATTATGTGAATAATCATGTGCTGATCATGTTTGCTGTCATACACTGATCATGTGCCTCTGGAGGCAATAAACAAAGAGCTGAGTAGGCAGGAATCAGTAGGCAATAATCATGGAACTCAGCTCTGAGAAATCATGCTGCTCAGCTGGCAATAATCAAGTAGATGAGCAGGCAGGAATTATGCAGCACAGGTGGCAATTGTCAAGGAGATGACAGGGAGGAATCGTACAGCTCAGCTGGCAATTGTCATGCAGATGAGCAGACAGTAATCACGCAGCTCAGCAGGCCCTGATCACGTGACTGAGCATGCACTGTTCACGTCGCTGATCACACACCTATCATGTGAATGATCATGCACTGATCACGTGGCTCTCATGCACTGATCACGTGTTTATCAGGCAATGATCAGTGACTGACAGGGACTGATCATGGGACTGTGCACGCACTGATCAGGTGGCTATCATGCACTGATCACGTGACTGCGCATGCACTGATGACGTGGCTGTTCGGGCACTGATCACGTGTTTATCATACGGTGATCACGTGACTGAGAGGCGCTGATTACGTGACTGTGCCGTCAGTGATCACGTGGCTGAGCAGGCACGGATATCGTGACTGAGCATGCACTGATCATGTGCCGGGAGCTGGGGAGGCATTCCACTCTGGACAGAGGTCATGAGGAAGGAGGCTCGGCATACGCAAATGCGGGATCGAGCCTCAGGAGTCCACCCGGATATTCTCGAGCATCTCCCCCAAAAAAACCAGAGTCTGCCTACTGTATTGCTTTGTGCTCTCACCTCTGATTTCACTGGGGGCTGTCCCCCACCACCATCTCGCTCTCTCTGTCAAAGAGTTAACTTAGAGCTCCAATTCATAAAGTTCCTTGTCATTCTTCCCTTTAACTTCCAGCTGAGTCTCCATCTGGAGCGCAGAACCCACCACGCTTACTAATTATGCCTGGGCTGCTAAGACCCACTCGAGAAGGTGTCTAGGGTGAGGCACCTTTCGCTATTCGAGAGGGCGCCTGGGGCCTACGTAAGTGGTGCAAACTTCTTGTCTTGAAGTTTGATTGGTCTTCCGCGTAAACCAAGCTACTCAGTCTTTTTCTCCACCGAATTTTCCTACTGAGCTCTCCTCATACTATTATTCTTGACATCTCTGATTAGCATATAAATAGTCGCCTAGGCCATCTCTCCTTCGAATACCCTGGATCAGTTGGGGCTGGTCCCCGGCAGGTGGCGACCGAACAGGGACCTCAGGAGGCGATACTCAAAGAGCTGAGCAGACACGAACCACGCAATCAGCAGGCAATAAGCATGGATCTCAGCAGTGACGAATCATGCTGCTCAACTGGCAATAATCAAGCACGTGACCAGGCAGGAATCACGCAGCTCAGCTGGCAATTGTCAAGCAGATGAGCCGACAGGAATCACGCAGCTCAGATGGCAATTGTCATGCAGATGAGCCGGCAGGAATCACGCAGCTCAGCAGGCCCTGATCACGTGACTCTACAGGCACTGATCACGTGGCTGATCAAGTCCAGATCACGTGACTGAGCATGCACTGATCACGTGGCTATCATGCACTGATGACGTGGCTGATCGGGCACTGATCACATGGCTCCTCATGCACTGATCACGTGTTTATCAGGCAATGATCAGTGACTGACAGGCGCTGATCATGGGACTGTGCACGCACTGATCAGGTGTCTGATCAGGAACTGACCACCTGCCTGCGCATGCAGTGATCACGTGGCTGGTCGTTCACTGATCACGTGTTTATCATACGGTGATCAGGTGACTGAGAGGCTCTTATCACGTGGCTGAGCATGCACTGATATCATGACTGAGCATGCACTGATCATGTGCCGGGAGCCGGGGAGGCGTTCCACTCTGGACAAAGGTCATGAGGAAGGAGGCTCGGCATACGCAAATGCGGGATGGAACCTCAGGAGTCCACCCGGATATTCTCGAGCATCTCCCCCCAAAAAAAAGAGTCTGCCTACTGTATTGCTTTGTGCTCTCACCTCTGATTTCACTGGGGGCTGTCCCCCACCACCATCTCGCTCTCTCTGTCAAAGAGTTAACTTACAGCTCCAATTCATAAAGTTCTTTGTCATTCTTCCCTTTAACTTCCAGCTGAGTCTCCATCAGGAGCGCGGAACCCACCACGCTTACTAATTATGCCTGGGCTGCTAAGACCCACTCGAGAAGGTGTCTAGGGTGAGGCACCTTTCCCTATTCGAGAGGGCGCCTGCGGCCTACGTAAGTGGTGCAAACTTCTTGTCTTGAAGTTTGATTGGTCTTCCGCGTAAACCAAGCTACTCAGTCTTTTTCTCCACCGAATTTTCCTACTGAGCTCTCCTCATACTATTATTCTTGACATCTCTGATTAGCATATAAATAGTCGCCTAGGCCATCTCTCCTTCGAATACCCTGGATCAGTTGGGGCTGGTCCCGGCAGGTGGCGACCGAACAGGGACCTCAGGAGGCAATACTCAAAGAGCTGAGCAGACACGAACCACGCAATCAGCAGGCAATAAGCATGGATCTCAGCAGTGACGAATCATGCTGCTCAACTGGCAATAATCAAGCACGTGACCAGGCAGGAATCACGCAGCTCAGCTGGCAATTGTCAAGCAGATGAGCCGACAGGAATCACGCAGCTCAGATGGCAATTGTCATGCAGATGAGCCGGCAGGAATCACGCAGCTCAGCAGGCCCTGATCACGTGACTCTACAGGCACTGATCACGTGGCTGATCAAGTCCAGATCACGTGACTGAGCATGCACTGATCACGTGGCTATCATGCACTGATGACGTGGCTGATCGGGCACTGATCACATGGCTCCTCATGCACTGATCACGTGTTTATCAGGCAATGATCAGTGACTGACAGGCGCTGATCATGGGACTGTGCACGCACTGATCAGGTGTCTGATCAGGAACTGACCACCTTACTGCGCATGCAGTGATCACGTGGCTGGTCGTTCACTGATCACGTGTTTATCATACGGTGATCAGGTGACTGAGAGGCTCTTATCACGTGGCTGAGCATGCGCTGATATCATGACTGAGCATGCACTGATCATGTGCCGGGAGCCGGGGAGGCGTTCCACTCTGGACAAAGGTCATGAGGAAGGAGGCTCGGCATACGCAAATGCGGGATGGAACCTCAGGAGTCCACCCGGATATTCTCGAGCATCTCCCCCCCAAAAAAAAAAGAGTCTGCCTACTGTATTGCTTTGTGCTCTCACCTCTGATTTCACTGGGGGCTGTCCCCCACCACCATCTCGCTCTCTCTGTCAAAGAGTTAACTTACAGCTCCAATTCATAAAGTTCTTTGTCATTCTTCCCTTTAACTTCCAGCTGAGTCTCCATCAGGAGCGCGGAACCCACCACGCTTACTAATTATGCCTGGGCTGCTAAGACCCACTCGAGAAGGTGTCTAGGGTGAGGCACCTTTCCCTATTCGAGAGGGCGCCTGCGGCCTACGTAACCGGTGCAAACTTCTTGTCTTGAAGTTTGATTGGTCTTCCGCGTAAACCAAGCTACTCAGTCTCTTTTCTCCACCGAATTTTCCTACTGAGCTCTCCTCATACTATTATTCTTGACATCTCTGATTAGCATATAAATAGTCGCCTAGGCCATCTCTCCTTTGAATACCCTGGATCAGTTGGGGCTGGTCCCCGGCAGGTGGCGACCGTACAGGGACCTCAGGAGGCGATACTCAAAGAGCTGAGCAGACACGAACCACGCAATCAGCAGGCAATAAGCATGGAGCTCAGCAGTGACGAATCATGCTGCTCAACTGGCAATAAGCAAGCACGTGACCAGGCAGGAATCACGCAGCTCAGCTGGCAATTGTCAAGTAGATGTGCCGGCAGGAATCACGCAGCTCAGATGGCAATTGTCATGCAGATGAGCCGGCAGGAATCACGCAGCTCAGCAGGCCCTGATCACGTGAGTCTGCAGGCACTGATCACGTGGCTGATCAAGTCCAGATCACGTGACTGAGCATGCACTGATCACGTGGCTATCATGCACTGATGACGTGGCTGATCGGGCACTGATCACATGGCTCATCATGCACTGATCACGTGTTTATCAGGCAATGATCAGTGACTGACAGGCGCTGATCAGGGGACTGTGCACGCACTCATCAGGTGGCTGATCACGAACTGACCACCTGACCGTGCATGCAGTGATCACGTGGCTGGTCGTTCACTGATCACGTGTTTATCATACGGTGATCACGTGACTGAGAGGCACTGATCACGTGACTGTGCCGTCAGTGATCACGTGGCTGAGCAGGCACTGATATCGAGATTGAGCATGCACTGATCATGTGCCGGGAGCCAGGGAGGCATTCTACTCTGGACAAAGGTCATAAGGAAGGAGGCTCGGCATACGCAAATGCGGGATCGAGCCTCAGGAGTCCACCCGAATATTCTCGAGCATCTCCCCCCAAAAAAACCAGAGTCTGCCTACTGTATTGCTTTGTGCTCTCACCTCTGATTTCACTGGGGGCTGTCCCCCACCACCATCTCGCTCTCTCTGTCAAAGAGTTAACTTACAGCTCGAATTCATAAAGTTCCTTGTCATTCTTCCCTTTAACTTCCAGCTGAGTCTCCAACTGGAGCGCGGAACCCACCACGCTTACTAATTATGCCTGGGCTGCTAAGACCCACTCGAGATGGTGTCTAGGGTGAGGCACCTTTCGCTATTTGAGAGGGCGCCTGCGGCCTATGTAACCGGTGCAAACTTCTTGTCTTGAAGTTTGATTGGTCTTCTGCGTAAACCAAGCTCCTCAGTCTCTTTTCTCCACCGAATTTTCCTACTGAGCTCTCCTCATACTCTTATTCTTGACATCTCTGATTAGCATATAAATAGTCGCCTAGGCCATCTCTCCTACGAATACCCTGGATCAGTTGGGGCTGGTCCCCGGCAGGTGGCGACCGAACAGGGACCTCAGGAGGCAATACTCAAAGAGCTGAGCAGACACGAACCACGCAATCAGCAGGCAATAAGCATGGATCTCAGCAGTGACGAATCATGCTGCTCAACTGGCAATAATCAAGCACGTGACCAGGCAGGAATCACGCAGCTCAGCTGGCAATTGTCAAGCAGATGAGCCGACAGGAATCACGCAGCTCAGATGGCAATTGTCATGCAGATGAGCCGGCAGGAATCACGCAGCTCAGCAGGCCCTGATCACGTGACTCTACAGGCACTGATCACGTGGCTGATCAAGTCCAGATCACGTGACTGAGCATGCACTGATCACGTGGCTATCATGCACTGATGACGTGGCTGATCGGGCACTGATCACATGGCTCCTCATGCACTGATCACGTGTTTATCAGGCAATGATCAGTGACTGACAGGCGCTGATCATGGGACTGTGCACGCACTGATCAGGTGTCTGATCAGGAACTGACCACCTTACTGCGCATGCAGTGATCACGTGGCTGGTCGTTCACTGATCACGTGTTTATCATACGGTGATCAGGTGACTGAGAGGCTCTTATCACGTGGCTGAGCATGCACTGATATCATGACTGAGCATGCACTGATCATGTGCCGGGAGCCGGCGAGGCGTTCCACTCTGGACAAAGGTCATGAGGAAGGAGGCTCGGCATACGCAAATGCGGGATGGAACCTCAGGAGTCCACCCGGATATTCTCGAGCATCTCCCCCCCCAAAAAAAAGAGTCTGCCTACTGTATTGCTTTGTGCTCTCACCTCTGATTTCACTGGGGGCTGTCCCCCACCACCATCTCGCTCTCTCTGTCAAAGAGTTAACTTACAGCTCCAATTCATAAAGTTCTTTGTCATTCTTCCCTTTAACTTCCAGCTGAGTCTCCATCAGGAGCGCGGAACCCACCACGCTTACTAATTATGCCTGGGCTGCTAAGACCCACTCGAGAAGGTGTCTAGGGTGAGGCACCTTTCCCTATTCGAGAGGGCGCCTGCGGCCTACGTAAGTGGTGCAAACTTCTTGTCTTGAAGTTTGATTGGTCTTCCGCGTAAACCAAGCTACTCAGTCTTTTTCTCCACCGAATTTTCCTACTGAGCTCTCCTCATACTATTATTCTTGACATCTCTGATTAGCATATAAATAGTCGCCTAGGCCATCTCTCCTTCGAATACCCTGGATCAGTTGGGGCTGGTCCCCGGCAGGTGGCGACCGAACAGGGACCTCAGGAGGCGATACTCAAAGAGCTGAGCAGACACGAACCACGCAATCAGCAGGCAATAAGCATGGATCTCAGCAGTGACGAATCATGCTGCTCAACTGGCAATAATCAAGCACGTGACCAGGCAGGAATCACGCAGCTCAGCTGGCAATTGTCAAGCAGATGAGCCGACAGGAATCACGCAGCTCAGATGGCAATTGTCATGCAGATGAGCCGGCAGGAATCACGCAGCTCAGCAGGCCCTGATCACGTGACTCTACAGGCACTGATCACGTGGCTGATCAAGTCCAGATCACGTGACTGAGCATGCACTGATCACGTGGCTATCATGCACTGATGACGTGGCTGATCGGGCACTGATCACATGGCTCCTCATGCACTGATCACGTGTTTATCAGGCAATGATCAGTGACTGACAGGCGCTGATCATGGGACTGTGCACGCACTGATCAGGTGTCTGATCAGGAACTGACCACCTTACTGCGCATGCAGTGATCACGTGGCTGGTCGTTCACTGATCACGTGTTTATCATACGGTGATCAGGTGACTGAGAGGCTCTTATCACGTGGCTGAGCATGCACTGATATCATGACTGAGCATGCACTGATCATGTGCCGGGAGCCGGGGAGGCGTTCCACTCTGGACAAAGGTCATGAGGAAGGAGGCTCGGCATACGCAAATGCGGGATGGAACCTCAGGAGTCCACCCGGATATTCTCGAGCATCTCCCCCCAAAAAAAAAGAGTCTGCCTACTGTATTGCTTTGTGCTCTCACCTCTGATTTCACTGGGGGCTGTCCCCCACCACCATCTCGCTCTCTCTGTCAAAGAGTTAACTTACAGCTCCAATTCATAAAGTTCTTTGTCATTCTTCCCTTTAACTTCCAGCTGAGTCTCCATCAGGAGCGCGGAACCCACCACGCTTACTAATTATGCCTGGGCTGCTAAGACCCACTCGAGAAGGTGTCTAGGGTGAGGCACCTTTCCCTATTCGAGAGGGCGCCTGCGGCCTACGTAACCGGTGCAAACTTCTTGTCTTGAAGTTTGATTGGTCTTCCGCGTAAACCAAGCTACTCAGTCTCTTTTCTCCACCGAATTTTCCTACTGAGCTCTCCTCATACTATTATTCTTGACATCTCTGATTAGCATATAAATAGTCGCCTAGGCCATCTCTCCTTTGAATACCCTGGATCAGTTGGGGCTGGTCCCCGGCAGGTGGCGACCGTACAGGGACCTCAGGAGGCGATACTCAAAGAGCTGAGCAGACACGAACCACGCAATCAGCAGGCAATAAGCATGGAGCTCAGCAGTGACGAATCATGCTGCTCAACTGGCAATAAGCAAGCACGTGACCAGGCAGGAATCACGCAGCTCAGCTGGCAATTGTCAAGTAGATGTGCCGGCAGGAATCACGCAACTCAGATGGCAATTGTCATGCAGATGAGCCGGCAGGAATCACGCAGCTCAGCAGGCCCTGATCACGTGAGTCTGCAGGCACTGATCACGTGGCTGATCAAGTCCAGATCACGTGACTGAGCATGCACTGATCACGTGGCTATCATGCACTGATGACGTGGCTGATCGGGCACTGATCACATGGCTCATCATGCACTGATCACGTGTTTATCAGGCAATGATCAGTGACTGACAGGCGCTGATCAGGGGACTGTGCACGCACTCATCAGGTGGCTGATCACGAACTGACCACCTGACCGTGCATGCAGTGATCACGTGGCTGGTCGTTCACTGATCACGTGTTTATCATACGGTGATCACGTGACTGAGAGGCACTGATCACGTGACTGTGCCGTCAGTGATCACGTGGCTGAGCAGGCACTGATATCGAGATTGAGCATGCACTGATCATGTGCCGGGAGCCAGGGAGGCATTCTACTCTGGACAAAGGTCATAAGGAAGGAGGCTCGGCATACGCAAATGCGGGATCGAGCCTCAGGAGTCCACCCGAATATTCTCGAGCATCTCCCCCCAAAAAAACCAGAGTCTGCCTACTGTATTGCTTTGTGCTCTCACCTCTGATTTCACTGGGGGCTGTCCCCCACCACCATCTCGCTCTCTCTGTCAAAGAGTTAACTTACAGCTCGAATTCATAAAGTTCCTTGTCATTCTTCCCTTTAACTTCCAGCTGAGTCTCCAACTGGAGCGCGGAACCCACCACGCTTACTAATTATGCCTGGGCTGCTAAGACCCACTCGAGATGGTGTCTAGGGTGAGGCACCTTTCGCTATTTGAGAGGGCGCCTGCGGCCTATGTAACCGGTGCAAACTTCTTGTCTTGAAGTTTGATTGGTCTTCTGCGTAAACCAAGCTCCTCAGTCTCTTTTCTCCACCGAATTTTCCTACTGAGCTCTCCTCATACTCTTATTCTTGACATCTCTGATTAGCATATAAATAGTCGCCTAGGCCATCTCTCCTACGAATACCCTGGATCAGTTGGGGCTGGTCCCCGGCAGGTGGCGACCGAACAGGGACCTCAGGAGGCAATACTCAAAGAGCTGAGCAGACACGAACCACGCAATCAGCAGGCAATAAGCATGAAGCTCAGCAGTGATGAATCATGCTGCTCAACTGGCAATAATCAAGCACGTGACCAGGCAGGAATCACGCAGCTCAGCTGGCAATTGTCAAGCAGATAAGCCGACAGGAATCACGCAGCTCAGCTGGCAATTGTCATGCAGATGAGACGGCAGGAATCACGCAGCTCAGCAGGCCCTGATCACGTGAGTCTGCAGGCACTGATCACGTGGCTGATCAAGTCCAGATCACGTGACTGAGCATGCACTGATCACGTGGCTATCATGCACTGATGACGTGGCTGATCGGGCACTGATCACATGGCTCATCATGCACTGATCACGTGTTTATAAGGCAATTATCAGTGACTGACAGGCGCTGATCATGGGACTGTGCACGCACTGATCCCGTGGCTATTATGCACTGATCACGTGACTGTGCATGCACTGATGATGTGGCTGTTTGGGCACTGATCACGTGTTTATCAGGCAGTGATCAGTGACTGACAGGCGCTGATCAGGGGACTGTGCACGCACTGATCAGGTGGCTGATCAGGAACTGACCACCTGACTGCGCATGCAGTGATCACGTGGCTGGTCGTTCACTGATCACGTGTTTATCATACGGTGATCACGTGACTGAGAGGCGCTGATCACGTGAATGTGCCGTCAGTGATCACGAGGCTGAGCAGGCACTGATATCGTGACTGAGCATGCACTGATCATGTTCCGGGAGCCGGGGAGGCATTTCACTCTGGACAAAGGTCATGAGGAAGGAGGCTCGGCATACGCAAATGCCGGATCGAGCCTCAGGAGTCCACCCGGATATTCTCGAGCATCTCCCCCCCAAAAAAACCAGAGTCTGCCTACTGTATTGCTTTGTGCTCTCACCTGTGATTTCACTGGGGGCTGTCCACCACCACCATCTCGCTCTCTCTGTCAAAGAGTTAACTTACAGCTCCAATTCATAAAGTTCCTTGTCATTCTTCCCTTTAACTTCCAGCTGAGTCTCCATCTGGAGCGCGGAACTCACCACGCTTACTAATTATGCCTGGGCTGCTAAGACCCACTCGAGAAGGTGTCTAGGGTGAGGCACCTTTCGCTATTCGAGAGGGCGCCTGGGGCCTACGTAAGTGGTGCAAACTTCTTGTCTTGAAGTTTGATTGGTCTTCCGCGTAAACCAAGCTACTCAGTCTCTTTTCTCCACGGAATTTTCCTACTGAGCTCTCCTCATACTATTATTCTTGACATCTCTGATTAGCATATAAATAGTCGCCTAGGCCATCTCTCCTTTGAATACCCTGGATCAGTTGGGGCTGGTCCCGGCAGGTGGCGACCGAATAGGGACCTCAGGAGGCAATACTCAAAGAGCTGAGCAGACACGAACCACGCAATCAGCAGGCAATAAGCATGGAGCTCAGCAGTGACGAATCATGCTGCTCAACTGGCAATAATCAAGCACGTGACCAGGCAGGAATCACGCAGCTCAGCTGGCAATTGTCAAGCAGATGAGCCGGCAGGAATCACGCAGCTCAGCAGGCCCTGATCACGTGAGTCTGCAGGCACTGATCACGTGGCTATCATGCACTGATGACGT
Organism: Bos javanicus; assembly: GCF_032452875.1. Taxonomy (NCBI): domain Eukaryota; kingdom Metazoa; phylum Chordata; class Mammalia; order Artiodactyla; family Bovidae; genus Bos; species Bos javanicus. The sequence goes on along the minus strand of NW_026894637.1, from coordinate 66,386 downwards.
GGCTGATCGGGCACTGATCACATGGCTCATCATGCACTGATCACGTGTTTATCAGGCAATGATCAGTGACTGAGGGGCGCTGATCATGGGACTGTGCACGCACTGATCAGGTGGCTGATAAGGAACTGACCACCTGACTGCGCATGCAGTGATCACGTGGCTGGTCGTTCACTGATCACGTGTTTATCATACCGTTATCACGTGACTGAGAGGCGCTGATCACGTCACTGTGCCGTCAGTGATCACGTGGCTGAGCAGGCACTGATATCATGACTGAGCATGCACTGATCATGTGCCGGGAGCCGGGGAGGCGTTCCACTCTGGACAAAGGTCATGAGGAAGGAGGCTCGGCATACGCAAATGCGGGATGGAGCCTCAGGATTCCACCCGGATATTCTCGAGCATCTCCCCCCCAAAAAAACCAGAGTCTGCCTACTGTATTGCTTTGTGCTCTCACCTCTGATTTCACTGGGGGCTGTCCCCCACCACCATCTCGCTCTCTCTGTCAAAGAGTTTACTTACAGCTCCAATTCATAAAGTTCTTTGTCATTCTTCCGTTTAACTTCCACCTGAGTCTCCATCGGGAGCGCGGAACCCACCACGCTTACTAATTATGCCTGGGCTGCTAAGACCCACTCAAGAAGGTGTCTAGGGTGAGGCACCTTTCGCTATTCGAGAGGGCCCCTGCGGCCTACGTAAGTGGTGCAAACTTCTTTTCTTGAAGTTTGATTGGTCTTCCGCGTAAACCAAGCTACTCAGTCTCTTTTCTCCACCGAATTTTCCTACTGAGCTCTCCTCATACTATTATTCTTGACATCTCTGATTAGCATATAAATAGTCGCCTAGGCCATCTCTCCTTTGAATACCCTGGATCAGTTGGGGCTGGTCCCCGGCAGGTGGCGACCGAACAGGGACCTCAGGAGGCGATACTCAAAGAGCTGAGCAGACACGAACCACGCAATCAGCAGGCAATAAGCATGGAGCTCAGCAGTGACGAATCATGCTGCTCAACTGGAAATAATCAAGCACGTGACCAGGCAGGAATCACGCAGCTCAGCTGGCAATTGTCAAGCAGATGAGCTGGCAGGAATCACGCAGCTCAGCAGGCCCTGATCACGTGAGTCTGCAGGCACTGATCACGTGGCTGATCAAGTCCAGATCACATGACTGAGCATGCACTGATCACGTGGCTATCATGCACTGATGACCTGACTGCGCATGCACTGATGACATGGCTGATCAGGCACTGATCACATGGCTCATCATGCACTGATCACGTGTTTATCAGGCAGTGATCAGTGACTGACAGGCGCTGATCATGGGACTGTGCACGCACTGATCAGGTGGCTGATCAGGAACTGACCACCTGACCGCGTATGCAGTGATCACGTGGCTGGTCGTTCACTGATCACGTGTTTATCATACGGTGATCACGTGACTGAGAGGCGCTGATCACGTGAATGTGCCGTCAGTGATCACGAGGCTGAGCAGGCACTGATATCGTGACTGAGCATGCACTGATCATGTTCCGGGAGCCGGGGAGGCATTCCACTCTGGACAAAGGTCATGAGGAAGGAGGCTCGGCATACGCAAATGCGGGATCGAGCCTCAGGAGTCCACCCGGATATTCTCGAGTATCTCCCCCCCCAAAAAAAACTAGAGTCTGCCTACTGTATTGCTTTGTGCTCTCACCTCTGATTTCACTGGGGGCTGTCCCCCACCACCATCTCGCTCTCTCTGTCAAAGAGTTAACTTAGAGCTCCAATTCATAAAGTTCCTTGTCATTCTTCCCTTTAACTTCCAGCTGAGTCTCCATCTGGAGCGCGGAACCCACCACGCTTACTAATTATGCCTGGGCTGCTAAGACCCACTCGAGAAGGTGTCTAGGGTGAGGCACCTTTCGCTATTCGAGAGGGCGCCTGCGGCCTACGTAAGTGGTGCAAACTTCTTGTCTTGAAATTTGATTGGTCTTCCGCGTAAACCAAGCTACTCAGTCTCTTTTCTCCACCGAATTTTCCTACTGAGCTCTCCTCATACTATTATTCTTGACATCTCTGATTAGCATATAAATAGTCGCCTAGGCCATCTCTCCTTCGAATACCCTGGATCAGTTGGGGCTGGTCCTCGGCAGGTGGCGACCGAACAGGGACCTCAGGAGGCGATACTCAAAGAGCTGAGCAGACACGAACCACGCAATCAGCAGGCAATAAGCATGGAGCTCAGCAGTGACGAATCATGCTGCTCAACTGGCAATAATCAAGCACGTGACCAGGCAGGAATCACGCAGCTCAGCTGGCAATTGTCAAGCAGATAAGCCGACAGGAATCACGCAGCTCAGCTGGCAATTGTCATGCAGATGAGCCGGCAGGAATCACGCAGCTCAGCAGGCCCTGATCACGTGAGTCTGCAGGCACTGATCACGTGGCTGATCAAGTCCAGATCACGTGACTGAGCATGCACTGATCACGTGGCTATCATGCACTGATGACGTGGCTGATCAGGCACTGATCACATGGCTCATCATGCACTGATCACGTGTTTATAAGGCAATGATCAGTGACTGACAGGCGCTGATCATGGGACTGTGCACGCACTGATCCCGTGGCTATTATGCACTGATCACGTGACTGCGCATGCACTGATGATGTGGCTGTTCGGGCACTGATCACGTGTTTATCAGGCAGTGATCAGTGACTGACAGGCGCTGATCAGGGGACTGTGCACGCACTGATCAGGTGGCTGATCCAGAACTGATTACCTGACTGCGCATGCAGTGATCACGTGGCTGGTCGTTCACTGATCACGTGTTTATCATACGGTGATCACGTGACTGAGAGGCTCTGATCACGTGACTGTGCCGTCAGTGATCACGTGGCTGAGCATGCACTGATATCATGACTGAGCATGCACTGATCATGTGTCGGGAGCCGGGGAGGCGTTCCACTCTGGACAAAGGTCATGAGGAAGGAGGCTCGGCATACGCAAATGCGGGATGGAGCCTCAGGATTCCACCCGGATATTCTCGAGCATCTCCCCCCAAAAAACCAGAGTCTGCCTACTGTATTGCTTTGTGCTCTCACCTCTGATTTCACTGGGGCTGTCCCCCACCACCATCTCGCTCTCTCTGTCAAAGAGTTTACTTACAGCTCCAATTCATAAAGTTCTTTGTCATTCTTCCCTTTAACTTCCAGCTGAGTCTCCATCTGGAGCGCGGAACCCACCACGCTTACTAATTATGCCTGGGCTGCTAAGACCCACTCGAGAAGGTGTCTAGGGTGAGGCACCTTTCGCTATTCGAGAGGGCGCCTGCGGCCTACGTAAGTGGTGCAAACTTCTTGTCTTGAAGTTTGATTGGTCTTCCGCGTAAACCAAGCTACTCAGTCTCTTTTCTCCACCGAATTTTCCTACTGAGCTCTCCTCATACTATTATTCTTGACATCTCTGATTAGCATGTAAATAGTCGCCTAGGCCATCTCTCCTTTGAATACCCTGGATCAGTTGGGGCTGGTCCCCGGCAGGTGGCGACCGAACAGGGACCTCAGGAGGCAATACTCAAAGAGCTGAGCAGACACGAACCACGCAATCAGCAGGCAATAAGCATGGAGCTCAGCAGTGACGAATCATGCTGCTCAACTGGCAATAATCAAGCACGTGACCAGGCAGGAATCACGCAGCTCAGCTGGCAATTGTCAAGCAGATGAGCCGGCAGGAATCACGCAGCTCAGCAGGCCCTGATCACGTGACTCTGCAGGCACTGATCACGTGGCTGATCAAGTCCAGATCACGTGACTGAGCATGCACTGATCACGTGGCTATCATGCACTGATGGCGTGACTGCGCATGCACTGATGACGTGGCTGATCGGGCACTGATCACATGGCTCATCATGCACTGATCACGTGTTTATCAGGCAATGATCAGTGACTGACAGGCGCTGATCACGTGACTGCGCATGCACTGATGGCGTGGCTGTTCGGGCACTGATCACGTGTTTATCAGGCAGTGATCAGTGACTGAGAGGCGCTGATCAGGGGACTGTGCGCGCACTGATCAGGTGGCTGATCAGGAACTGACCACCTGACTGCGCATGCAGTGATCACGTGGCTGGTCGTTCACTGATCACGTGTTTATCATACGGTGATCACGTGACTGAGAGGCGCTGATCACGTGACTGTGCCGTCAGTGATCACGTGGCTGAGCAGGCACTGATATCGTGACTGAGCATGCACTGATCATGTGCCGGGAGCCGGGGAGGCATTCCACTCTGGACAAAGGTCATGAGGAAGGAGGCTCGGCATACGCAAATGCGGGATCGAGCCTCAGGAGTCCACCCGGATATTCTCGAGCATCTCCCCCCCAAAAAACCGGAGTCTGCCTACTGTATTGCTTTGTGCTCTCACCTCTGATTTCACTGGGGGCTGTCCCCCACCACCATCTCGCTCTCTCTGTCAAAGAGTTAACTTACAGCTCCAATTCATAAAGTTCCTTGTCATTCTTCCCTTTAACTTCCAGCTGAGTCTCCATCTGGAGCGCGGAACCCACCACGCTTACTAATTATGCCTGGGCTGCTAAGACCCACTCGAGAAGGTGTCTAGGGTGAGGCACCTTTCGCTATTCGAGAGGGCGCCTGCGGCCTACGTAAGTGGTGCAAACTTCTTGTCTTGAAGTTTGATTGGTCTTCCGCGTAAACCAAGCTACTCAGTCTCTTTTCTCCACCGAATTTTCCTACTGAGCTCTCCTCATACTATTATTCTTGACATCTCTGATTAGCATATAAATAGTCGCCTAGGCCATCTCTCCTTCGAATACCCTGGATCAGTTGGGGCTGGTCCCGGCAGGTGGCGACCGAACAGGGACCTCAGGAGGCAATACTCAAAGAGCTGAGCAGACACGAACCACGCAATCAGCAGGCAATAAGCATGGAGCTCAGCAGTGACGAATCATGCTGCTCAACTGGCAATAATCAAGCACGTGACCAGGCAGGAATCACGCAGCTCAGCTGGCAATTGTCAAGCAGATGAGCCGACAGGAATCACGCAGCTCAGCTGGCAATTGTCATGCAGATGAGCCGGCAGGAATCACGCAGCTCAGCAGGCCCTGATCACGTGACTCTGCAGGCACTGATCACGTGGCTGATCAAGTCCACTGATCACGTGACTGCGCATGCACTGATGGCGTGGCTGATCGGGCACTGATCACATGGCTCATCATGCACTGATCACGTGTTTATCAGGCAATGATCAGTGACTGACAGGCGCTGATCATGGGACTGTGCACGCACTGATCCGTGGCTATCATGCACTGATCACGTGACTGCGCATGCACTGATGACGTGGCTGTTCGGGCACTGATCACGTGTTTATCAGGCAGTGATCAGTGACTGACAGGCGCTGATCAGGGGACTGTGCACGCACTGATCAGGTGGCTGATCAGGAACTGACCACCTGACCGCGCATGCAGTGATCACGTGGCTGGTCGTTCACTGATCACGTGTTTATCATACGGTGATCACGTGACTGAGAGGCGCTGATCACGTGACTGTGCCGTCAGTGATCACGTGGCTGAGCAGGCACTGATATCGTGACTGAGCATGCACTGATCATGTGCCGGGAGCCGGGAGGCATTCCACTCTGGACAAAGGTCATGAGGAAGGAGGCTCGGCATACGCAAATGCGGGATCGAGCCTCAGGAGTCCACCCGGATATTCTCGAGCATCTCCCCCCAAAAAAACCGGAGTCTGCCTACTGTATTGCTTTGTGCTCTCACCTCTGATTTCACTGGGGGCTGTCCCCCACCACCATCTCGCTCTCTCTGTCAAAGAGTTAACTTACAGCTCCAATTCATAAAGTTCCTTGTCATTCTTCCCTTTAACTTCCAGCTGAGTCTCCATCTGGAGCGCGGAACCCACCACGCTTACTAATTATGCCTGGGCTGCTAAGACCCACTCGAGAAGGTGTCTAGGGTGAGGCACCTTTCGCTATTCGAGAGGCGCCTGCGGCCTACGTAAGTGGTGCAAACTTCTTGTCTTGAAGTTTGATTGGTCTTCCGCGTAAACCAAGCTACTCAGTCTCTTTTCTCCACCGAATTTTCCTACTGAGCTCTCCTCATACTATTATTCTTGACATCTCTGATTAGCATATAAATAGTCGCCTAGGCCATCTCTCCTTCGAATACCCTGGATCAGTTGGGGCTGGTCCCCGGCAGGTGGCGACCGAACAGGGACCTCAGGAGGCAATACTCAAAGAGCTGAGCAGACACGAACCACGCAATCAGCAGGCAATAAGCATGGAGCTCAGCAGTGACGAATCATGCTGCTCAACTGGCAATAATCAAGCACGTGACCAGGCAGGAATCACGCAGCTCAGCTGGCAATTGTCAAGCAGATGAGCCGACAGGAATCACGCAGCTCAGCTGGCAATTGTCATGCAGATGAGCCGGCAGGAATCACGCAGCTCAGCAGGCCCTGATCACGTGACTCTGCAGGCACTGATCACGTGGCTGATCAAGTCCAGATCACGTGACTGAGCATGCACTGATCACGTGGCTATCATGCACTGATGGCGTGACTGCGCATGCACTGATGGCGTGGCTGATCGGGCACTGATCACATGGCTCATCATGCACTGATCACGTGTTTATCAGGCAATGATCAGTGACTGACAGGCGCTGATCATGGGACTGTGCACGCACTGATCACGTGGCTATCATGCACTGATCACGTGACTGCGCATGCACTGATGGCGTGGCTGTTCGGGCACTGATCACGTGTTTATCAGGCAGTGATCAGTGACTGACAGGCGCTGATCAGGGGACTGTGCACGCACTGATCAGGTGGCTGATCAGGAACTGACCACCTGACCGCGCATGCAGTGATCCGTGGCTGGTCGTTCACTGATCACGTGTTTATCATACGGTGATCACGTGACTGAGAGGCGCTGATCACGTGACTGTGCCGTCAGTGATCACGTGGCTGAGCAGGCACTGATATCGTGACTGAGCATGCACTGATCATGTGCCGGGAGCCGGGGAGGCATTCCACTCTGGACAAAGGTCATGAGGAAGGAGGCTCGGCATACGCAAATGCGGGATCGAGCCTCAGGAGTCCACCCGGATATTCTCGAGCATCTCCCAAACCGGAGTCTGCCTACTGTATTGCTTTGTGCTCTCACCTCTGATTTCACTGGGGGCTGTCCCCCACCACCATCTCGCTCTCTCTGTCAAAGAGTTAACTTACAGCTCCAATTCATAAAGTTCCTTGTCATTCTTCCCTTTAACTTCCAGCTGAGTCTCCATCTGGAGCGCGGAACCCACCACGCTTACTAATTATGCCTGGGCTGCTAAGACCCACTCGAGAAGGTGTCTAGGGTGAGGCACCTTTCGCTATTCGAGAGGGCGCCTGCGGCCTACGTAAGTGGTGCAAACTTCTTGTCTTGAAGTTTGATTGGTCTTCCGCGTAAACCAAGCTACTCAGTCTCTTTTCTCCACCGAATTTTCCTACTGAGCTCTCCTCATACTATTATTCTTGACATCTCTGATTAGCATATAAATAGTCGCCTAGGCCATCTCTCCTTCGAATACCCTGGATCAGTTGGGGCTGGTCCCCGGCAGGTGGCGACCGAACAGGGACCTCAGGAGGCAATACTCAAAGAGCTGAGCAGACACGAACCACGCAATCAGCAGGCAATAAGCATGGAGCTCAGCAGTGACGAATCATGCTGCTCAACTGGCAATAATCAAGCACGTGACCAGGCAGGAATCACGCAGCTCAGCTGGCAATTGTCAAGCAGATGAGCCGACAGGAATCACGCAGCTCAGCTGGCAATTGTCATGCAGATGAGCCGGCAGGAATCACGCAGCTCAGCAGGCCCTGATCACGTGACTCTGCAGGCACTGATCACGTGGCTGATCAAGTCCAGATCACGTGACTGAGCATGCACTGATCACGTGGCTATCATGCACTGATGGCGTGACTGCGCATGCACTGATGGCGTGGCTGATCGGGCACTGATCACATGGCTCATCATGCACTGATCACGTGTTTATCAGGCAATGATCAGTGACTGACAGGCGCTGATCATGGGACTGTGCACGCACTGATCACGTGGCTATCATGCACTGATCACGTGACTGCGCATGCACTGATGGCGTGGCTGTTCGGGCACTGATCACGTGTTTATCAGGCAGTGATCAGTGACTGACAGGCGCTGATCAGGGGACTGTGCACGCACTGATCAGGTGGCTGATCAGGAACTGACCACCTGACCGCGCATGCAGTGATCACGTGGCTGGTCGTTCACTGATCACGTGTTTATCATACGGTGATCACGTGACTGAGAGGCGCTGATCACGTGACTGTGCCGTCAGTGATCACGTGGCTGAGCAGGCACTGATATCGTGACTGAGCATGCACTGATCATGTGCCGGGAGCCGGGGAGGCATTCCACTCTGGACAAAGGTCATGAGGAAGGAGGCTCGGCATACGCAAATGCGGGATCGAGCCTCAGGAGTCCACCCGGATATTCTCGAGCATCTCCCCCAAAAACCAGAGTCTGCCTACTGTATTGCTTTGTGCTCTCACCTCTGATTTCACTGGGGGCTGTCCCCCACCACCATCTCGCTCTCTCTGTCAAAGAGTTAACTTACAGCTCCAATTCATAAAGTTCCTTGTCATTCTTCCCTTTAACTTCCAGCTGAGTCTCCATCTGGAGCGCGGAACCCACCACGCTTACTAATTATGCCTGGGCTGCTAAGACCCACTCGAGAAGGTGTCTAGGGTGAGGCACCTTTCGCTATTCGAGAGGGCGCCTGCGGCCTCGTAAGTGGTGCAAACTTCTTGTCTTGAAGTTTGATTGGTCTTCCGCGTAAACCAAGCTACTCAGTCTCTTTTCTCCACCGAATTTTCCTACTGAGCTCTCCTCATACTATTATTCTTGACATCTCTGATTAGCATATAAATAGTCGCCTAGGCCATCTCTCCTTCGAATACCCTGGATCAGTTGGGGCTGGTCCCCGGCAGGTGGCGACCGAACAGGGACCTCAGGAGGCGATACTCAAGAGCTGAGCAGACACGAACCACGCAATCAGCAGGCAATAAGCATGGAGCTCAGCAGTGACGAATCATGCTGCTCAACTGGCAATAATCAAGCACGTGACCAGGCAGGAATCACGCAGCTCAGCTGGCAATTGTCAAGCAGATGAGCCGACAGGAATCACGCAGCTCAGCTGGCAATTGTCATGCAGATGAGCCGGCAGGAATCACGCAGCTCAGCAGGCCCTGATCACGTGACTCTGCAGGCACTGATCACGTGGCTGATCAAGTCCAGATCACGTGACTGATGCGCATGCACTGATGGCGTGGCTGATCGGCACTGATCACGTGTTTATCAGGCAGTGATCAGTGACTGACAGGCGCTGATCAGGGGACTGTGCGCACGCACTGATCAGGTGGCTGATCAGGAACTGACCACCTGACTGCGCATGCAGTGATCACGTGGCTGGTCGGTTCACTGATCACGTGTTTATCATACGGTGATCACGTGACTGAAGGCGCTGATCACGTGACTGTGCCGTCAGTGATCACGTGGCTGAGCAGGCACTGATATCGTGACTGAGCATGCACTGATCATGTGCCGGGAGCGGGGAGGCATTCCACTCTGGACAAAGGTCATGAGGAAGGAGGCTCGGCATACGCAAATGCGGGATCGAGCCTCAGGAGTCCACCCGGATATTCTCGAGCATCTCCCCCAAAAACCAGAGTCTGCCTACTGTATTGCTTTGTGCTCTCACCTCTGATTTCACTGGGGGCTGTCCCCCACCACCATCTCGCTCTCTCTGTCAAAGAGTTAACTTACAGCTCAATTCATAAAGTTCCTTGTCATTCTTCCCTTTAACTTCCAGCTGAGTCTCCATCTGGAGCGCGGAACCCACCACGCTTACTAATTATGCCTGGGCTGCTAAGACCCACTCGAGAAGGTGTCTAGGGTGAGGCACCTTTCGCTATTCGAGAGGCGCCTGCGGCCTACGTAAGTGGTGCAAACTTCTTGTCTTGAAGTTTGATTGGTCTTCCGCGTAAACCAAGCTACTCAGTCTCTTTTCTCCACCGAATTTTCCTACTGAGCTCTCCTCATACTATTATTCTTGACATCTCTGATTAGCATATAAATAGTCGCCTAGGCCATCTCTCCTTCGAATACCCTGGATCAGTTGGGGCTGGTCCCGGCAGGTGGCGACCGAACAGGGACCTCAGGAGGCAATACTCAAAGAGCTGAGCAGACACGAACCACGCAATCAGCAGGCAATAAGCATGGAGCTCAGCAGTGACGAATCATGCTGCTCAACTGGCAATAATCAAGCACGTGACCAGGCAGGAATCACGCAGCTCAGCTGGCAATTGTCAAGCAGATGAGCCGGCAGGAATCACGCAGCTCAGCAGGCCCTGATCACGTGACTCTGCAGGCACTGATCACGTGGCTGATCAAGTCCAGATCACGTGACTGAGCATGCACTGATCACGTGGCTATCATGCACTGATGGCGTGACTGCGCATGCACTGATGGCGTGGCTGATCGGGCACTGATCACATGGCTCATCATGCACTGATCACGTGTTATCAGGCAATGATCAGTGACTGACAGGCGCTGATCGCATTGACTGCGCATGCACTGATGACGTGGCTGTTGGGCACTGATCACGTGTTTATCAGGCGGTGATCAGTGACTGACGGCGCTGATCAGGGGACTGTGCGCACTGATCAGGTGGCTGATCAGGAACTGACCACCTGACCGCGCATGCAGTGATCACGTGGCTGGTCGTTCACTGATCACGTGTTTATCATACGGTGATCACGTGACTGAGGCGCTGATCACGTGACTGTGCCGTCAGTGATCACGTGGCTGAGCAGGCACTGATATCGTGACTGAGCATGCACTGATCATGTGCCGGGAGCCGGGAGGCATTCCACTCTGGACAAAGGTCATGAGGAAGGAGGCTCGGCATACGCAAATGCGGGATCGAGCCTCAGGAGTCCACCCGGATATTCTCGAGCATCTCCCCCCAAAAAAACCGGAGTCTGCCTACTGTATTGCTTTGTGCTCTCACCTCTGATTTCACTGGGGGCTGTCCCCCACCACCATCTCGCTCTCTCTGTCAAAGAGTTAACTTACAGCTCCAATTCATAAAGTTCCTTGTCATTCTTCCCTTTAACTTCCAGCTGAGTCTCCATCTGGAGCGCGGAACCCACCACGCTTACTAATTATGCCTGGGCTGCTAAGACCCACTCGAGAAGGTGTCTAGGGTGAGGCACCTTTCGCTATTCGAGAGGGCGCCTGCGGCCCGTAAGTGGTGCAAACTTCTTGTCTTGAAGTTTGATTGGTCTTCCGCGTAAACCAAGCTACTCAGTCTCTTTTCTCCACCGAATTTTCCTACTGAGCTCTCCTCATACTATTATTCTTGACATCTCTGATTAGCATATAAATAGTCGCCTAGGCCATCTCTCCTTCGAATACCCTGGATCAGTTGGGGCTGGTCCCGGCAGGTGGCGACCGAACAGGGACCTCAGGAGGCGATACTCAAAGAGCTGAGCAGACACGAACCACGCAATCAGCAGGCAATAAGCATGGAGCTCAGCAGTGACGAATCATGCTGCTCAACTGGCAATAATCAAGCACGTGACCAGGCAGGAATCACGCAGCTCAGCTGGCAATTGTCAAGCAGATGAGCCGACAGGAATCACGCAGCTCAGCTGGCAATTGTCATGCAGATGAGCCGGCAGGAATCACGCAGCTCAGCAGGCCCTGATCACGTGACTCTGCAGGCACTGATCACGTGGCTGATCAAGTACAGATCACGTGACTGCGCATGCACTGATGGCGTGGCTGATCGGGCACTGATCACATGGCTCATCATGCACTGATCACGTGTTTATCAGGCAATGATCAGTGACTGACAGGCGCTGATCATGGGACTGTGCGCACTGATCACGTGGCTATCATGCACTGATCACGTGACTGCGCATGCACTGATGGCGTGGCTGTTCGGGCACTGATCACGTGTTTATCAGGCAGTGATCAGTGACTGACAGGCGCTGATCAGGGGACTGTGCGCACTGATCAGGTGGCTGATCAGGGAGCTGACCACCTGACCGCGCATGCAGTGATCACGTGGCTGGTCGTTCACTGATCACGTGTTTATCATACGGTGATCACGTGACTGAGGCGCTGATCACGTGACTGTGCCGTCAGTGATCACGTGGCTGAGCAGGCACTGATATCGTGACTGAGCATGCACTGATCATGTGCCGGGAGCCGGGGAGGCATTCCACTCTGGACAAAGGTCATGAGGAAGGAGGCTCGGCATACGCAAATGCGGGATCGAGCCTCAGGAGTCCACCCGGATATTCTCGAGCATCTCCCCCCAAAAACCAGAGTCTGCCTACTGTATTGCTTTGTGCTCTCACCTCTGATTTCACTGGGGGCTGTCCCCCACCACCATCTCGCTCTCTCTGTCAAAGAGTTAACTTACAGCTCCAATTCATAAAGTTCCTTGTCATTCTTCCCTTTAACTTCCAGCTGAGTCTCCATCTGGGCGCGGAACCCACCACGCTTACTAATTATGCCTGGGCTGCTAAGACCCACTCGAGAAGGTGTCTAGGGTGAGGCACCTTTCGCTATTCGAGAGGGCGCCTGCGGCCACGTAAGTGGTGCAAACTTCTTGTCTTGAAGTTTGATTGGTCTTCCGCGTAAACCAAGCTACTCAGTCTCTTTTCTCCACCGAATTTTCCTACTGAGCTCTCCTCATACTATTATTCTTGACATCTCTGATTAGCATATAAATAGTCGCCTAGGCCATCTCTCCTTCGAATACCCTGGATCAGTTGGGGCTGGTCCCGGCAGGTGGCGACCGAACAGGGACCTCAGGAGGCAATACTCAAAGAGCTGAGCAGACACGAACCACGCAATCAGCAGGCAATAAGCATGGAGCTCAGCAGTGACGAATCATGCTGCTCAACTGGCAATAATCAAGCACGTGACCAGGCAGGAATCACGCAGCTCAGCTGGCAATTGTCAAGCAGATGAGCCGACAGGAATCACGCAGCTCAGCTGGCAATTGTCATGCAGATGAGCCGGCAGGAATCACGCAGCTCAGCAGGCCCTGATCACGTGACTCTGCAGGCACTGATCACGTGGCTGATCAAGTCCAGATCACGTGACTGAGCATGCACTGATCACGTGGCTATCATGCACTGATGGCGTGACTGCGCATGCACTGATGGCGTGGCTGATCGGGCACTGATCACATGGCTCATCATGCACTGATCACGTGTTTATCAGGCAATGATCAGTGACTGACAGGCGCTGATCATGGGACTGTGCACGCACTGATCACGTGGCTATCATGCACTGATCACGTGACTGCGCATGCACTGATGGCGTGGCTGTTCGGGCACTGATCACGTGTTTATCAGGCAGTGATCAGTGACTGACAGGCGCTGATCGGGGACTGTGCACGCACTGATCAGGTGGCTGATCAGGAACTGACCACCTGACCGCGCATGCAGTGATCACGTGGCTGGTCGTTCACTGATCACGTGTTTATCATACGGTGATCACGTGACTGAGAGGCGCTGATCACGTGACTGTGCCGTCAGTGATCACGTGGCTGAGCAGGCACTGATATCGTGACTGAGCATGCACTGATCATGTGCCGGGAGCCGGGGAGGCATTCCACTCTGGACAAAGGTCATGAGGAAGGAGGCTCGGCATACGCAAATGCGGGATCGAGCCTCAGGAGTCCACCCGGATATTCTCGAGCATCTCCCCCAAAAAACCAGAGTCTGCCTACTGTATTGCTTTGTGCTCTCACCTCTGATTTCACTGGGGGCTGTCCCCCACCACCATCTCGCTCTCTCTGTCAAAGAGTTAACTTACAGCTCCAATTCATAAAGTTCCTTGTCATTCTTCCCTTTAACTTCCAGCTGAGTCTCCATCTGGAGCGCGGAATCCACCACGCTTACTAATTATGCCTGGGCTGCTAAGACCCACTCGAGAAGGTGTCTAGGGTGAGGCACCTTTCGCTATTCGAGAGGGCGCCTGCGGCCTACGTAAGTGGTGCAAACTTCTTGTCTTGAAGTTTGATTGGTCTTCCGCGTAAACCAAGCTACTCAGTCTCTTTTCTCCACCAATTTTCCTACTGAGCTCTCCTCATACTATTATTCTTGACATCTCTGATTAGCATATAAATAGTCGCCTAGGCCATCTCTCCTTCGAATACCCTGGATCAGTTGGGGCTGGTCCCGGCAGGTGGCGACCGAACAGGGACCTCAGGAGGCAATACTCAAAGAGCTGAGCAGACACGAACCACGCAATCAGCAGGCAATAAGCATGGAGCTCAGCAGTGACGAATCATGCTGCTCAACTGGCAATAATCAAGCACGTGACCAGGCAGGAATCCGCAGCTCAGCTGGCAATTGTCAAGCAGATGAGCCGACAGGAATCACGCAGCTCAGCTGGCAATTGTCATGCAGATGAGCCGGCAGGAATCACGCAGCTCAGCAGGCCCTGATCACGTGACTCTGCAGGCACTGATCACGTGGCTGATCAAGTCCAGATCACGTAACTGAGCATGCACTGATCACGTGGCTATCATGCACTGATGGCGTGACTGCGCATGCACTGATGGCGTGGCTGATCGGGCACTGATCACATGGCTCATCATGCAATGATCACGTGTTTATCAGGCAATGATCAGTGACTGACAGGCGCTGATCATGGGACTGTGCACGCACTGATCACGTGGCTATCATGCACTGATCACGTGACTGCGCATGCACTGATGGCGTGGCTGTTCGGGCACTGATCACGTGTTTATCAGGCGGTGATCAGTGACTGACAGGCGCTGATCAGGGGACTGTGCCGCGCTGATCAGGTGGCTGATCAGGAACTGACCACCTGACCGCGCATGCAGTGATCACGTGGCTGGTCGTTCACTGATCACGTGTTTATCATACGGTGATCACGTGACTGAGAGGCGCTGATCACGTGACTGTGCCGTCAGTGATCACGTGGCTGAGCAGGCACTGATATCGTGACTGAGCATGCACTGATCATGTGCCGGGAGCCGGGGAGGCATTCCACTCTGGACAAAGGTCATGAGGAAGGAGGCTCGGCATCGCAAATGCGGGATCGAGCCTCAGAGTCCACCCGGATATTCTCGAGCATCTCCCCCAAAAAACCAGAGTCTGCCTACTGTATTGCTTTGTGCTCTCACCTCTGATTTCACTGGGGGCTGTCCCCACCACCATCTCGCTCTCTCTGTCAGAGTCTCCTCATACTATTATTCTTGACATCTCTGATTAGCATATAAATAGTCGCCTAGGCCATCTCTCCTTCGAATACCCTGGATCAGTTGGGGCTGGTCCCCGGCAGGTGGCGACCGAACAGGGACCTCAGGAGGCAATACTCAAAGAGCTGAGCAGACACGAACCACGCAATCAGCAGGCAATAAGCATGGAGCTCAGCAGTGACGAATCATGCTGCTCAACTGGCAATAATCAAGCACGTGACCAGGCAGGAATCACGCAGCTCAGCTGGCAATTGTCAAGCAGATGAGCCGACAGGAATCACGCAGCTCAGCTGGCAATTGTCATGCAGATGAGCCGCAGGAATCACGCAGCTCAGCAGGCCCTGATCACGTGACTCTGCAGGCACTGATCACGTGGCTGATCAAGTCCAGATCACGTGACTGAGCATGCACTGATCACGTGGCTATCATGCACTGATGGCGTGACTGCGCATGCACTGATGGCGTGGCTGATCGGGCACTGATCACATGGCTCATCATGCACTGATCACGTGTTTATCAGGCAATGATCAGTGACTGACAGGCGCTGATCATGGGACTGTGCACGCGCTGATCACGTGGCTATCATGCACTGATCACGTGACTGCGCATGCACTGATGCGTGGCTGTTCGGGCACTGATCACGTGTTTATCAGGCAGTGATCAGTGACTGACAGGCGCTGATCAGGGGACTGTGCACGCACTGATCAGGTGGCTGATCAGGAACTGACCACCTGACTGCATGCAGTGATCACGTGGCTGGTCGTTCACTGATCACGTGTTTATCATACGGTGATCACGTGACTGAGGCGCTGATCACGTGACTGTGCCGTCAGTGATCACGTGGCTGAGCAGGCACTGATATCGTGACTGAGCATGCACTGATCATGTGCCGGGAGCCGGGAGGCATTCCACTCTGGACAAGGTCATGAGGAAGGAGGCTCGGCATACGCAAATGCGGGATCGAGCCTCAGGGTCCACCCGGATATTCTCGAGCATCTCCCCCAAAAACCGGAGTCTGCCTACTGTATTGCTTTGTGCTCTCACCTCTGATTTCACTGGGGGCTGTCCCCACCACCATCTCGCTCTCTCTGTCAAAGAGTTAACTTACAGCTCCAATTCATAAAGTTCCTTGTCATTCTTCCCTTTAACTTCCAGCTGAGTCTCCATCTGGAGCGCGGAACCCACCACGCTTACTAATTATGCCTGGGCTGCTAAGACCCACTCGAGAAGGTGTCTAGGGTGAGGCACCTTTCCTATTCGGAGGCGCCTGCGGCCTCGTAAGTGGTGCAAACTTCTTGTCTTGAAGTTTGATTGGTCTTCCGCGTAAACCAAGCTACTCAGTCTCTTTTCTCCACCGAATTTTCCTACTGAGCTCTCCTCATACTATTATTCTTGACATCTCTGATTAGCATATAAATAGTCGCCTAGGCCATCTCTCCTTGAATACCCTGGATCAGTTGGGGCTGGTCCCCGCAGGTGGCGACCGAACAGGGACCTCAGGAGGCAATACTCAAAGAGCTGAGCAGACACGAACCACGCAATCAGCAGGCAATAAGCATGGAGCTCAGCAGTGACGAATCATGCTGCTCAACTGGCAATAATCAAGCACGTGACCAGGCAGGAATCACGCAGCTCAGCTGGCAATTGTCAAGCAGATGAGCCGACAGGAATCCGCAGCTCAGCTGGCAATTGTCATGCAGATGAGCCGGCAGGAATCACGCGGCTCAGCAGGCCCTGATCACGTGACTCTGCAGGCACTGATCACGTGGCTGATCAAGTCCAGATCACGTGACTGCATGCACTGATGGCGTGGCTGTTCGGGCACTGATCCGCGTGTTTATCAGGCAGTGATCAGTGACTGACGAGGCGCTGATCGGGGGACTGTGCGCACTGATCAGGTGGCTGATCAGGAACTGACCACCTGACGCGCATGCAGTGATCACGTGGCTGGTCGTTCACTGATCACGTGTTTATCATACGGTGATCACGTGACTGAGGCGCTGATCACGTGACTGTGCCGTCAGTGATCACGTGGCTGAGCAGGCACTGATATCGTGACTGAGCATGCACTGATCATGTGCCGGGAGCCGGGGAGGCATTCCACTCTGGACAAAGGTCATGAGGAAGGAGGCTCGGCATACGCAAATGCGGGATCGAGCCTCAGGAGTCCACCGGATATTCTCGAGCATCTCCCCCAAAAACCGGAGTCTGCCTACTGTATTGCTTTGTGCTCTCACCTCTGATTTCACTGGGGCTGTCCCCCACCACCATCTCGCTCTCTCTGTCAAAGAGTTAACTTACAGCTCAATTCATAAAGTTCCTTGTCATTCTTCCCTTTAACTTCCAGCTGAGTCTCCATCTGGAGCGCGGAACCCACCACGCTTACTAATTATGCCTGGGCTGCTAAGACCCACTCGAGAAGGTGTCTGGGGTGGTGCAAACTTCTTGTCTTGAAGTTTGATTGGTCTTCCCGTAAACCAAGCTACTCAGTCTCTTTTCTCCACCGAATTTTCCTACTGAGCTCTCCTCATACTATTATTCTTGACATCTCTGATTAGCATATAAATAGTCGCCTAGGCCATCTCTCCTTCGAATACCCTGGATCAGTTGGGGCTGGTCCCCGGCAGGTGGCGACCGAACAGGGACCTCAGGAGGCAATACTCAAAGAGCTGAGCAGACACGAACCACGCAATCAGCAGGCAATAAGCATGGAGCTCAGCAGTGACGAATCATGCTGCTCAACTGGCAATAATCAAGCACGTGACCAGGCAGGAATCACGCAGCTCAGCTGGCAATTGTCAAGCAGATGAGCCGACAGGAATCACGCAGCTCAGCTGGCAATTGTCATGCAGATGAGCCGGCAGGAATCACGCAGCTCAGCAGGCCCTGATCACGTGACTCTGCAGGCACTGATCACGTGGCTGATCAAGTCCAGATCACGTGACTGAGCATGCACTGATCACGTGGCTATCATGCACTGATGGCGTGACTGCGCATGCACTGATGGCGTGGCTGATCGGGCACTGATCACATGGCTCATCATGCACTGATCACGTGTTTATCAGGCAATGATCAGTGACTGACAGGCGCTCGATCATGGGACTGTGCGCACTGATCACGTGGCTATCATGCACTGATCACGTGACTGCGCATGCACTGATGGCGTGGCTGTTCGGGCACTGATCACGTGTTTATCAGGCAGTGATCGGTGACTGACAGGCGCTGATCAGGGACTGTGCACGCACTGATCAGGTGGCTGATCAGGAACTGACCACCTGACCGCATGCGGTGATCACGTGGCTGGTCGTTCACTGATCACGTGTTTATCATACGGTGATCACGTGACTGAGAGGCGCTGATCACGTGACTGTGCCGTCAGTGATCACGTGGCTGAGCAGGCACTGATATCGTGACTGAGCATGCACTGATCATGTGCCGGGAGCCGGGGAGGCATTCCACTCTGGACAAAGGTCATGAGGAAGGCGGCTCGGCATACGCAAATGCGGGATCGAGCCTCAGGAGTCCACGGATATTCTCGAGCATCTCCCCCCAAAAAACCGGAGTCTGCCTACTGTATTGCTTTGTGCTCTCACCTCTGATTTCACTGGGGCTGTCCCCCACCACCATCTCGCTCTCTCTGTCAAAGAGTTAACTTACAGCTCCAATTCATAAAGTTCCTTGTCATTCTTCCCTTAACTTCCAGCTGAGTCTCCATCTGGAGCGCGGAACCCACCACGCTTACTAATTATGCCTGGGCTGCTAAGACCCACTCGAGAAGGTGTCTAGGGTGAGGCACCTTTCGCTATGAGGCGCCTGCGGCCTACGTAAGTGGTGCAAACTTCTTGTCTTGAAGTTTGATTGGTCTTCCGCGTAAACCAAGCTACTCAGTCTCTTTTCTCCACCGAATTTTCCTACTGAGCTCTCCTCATACTATTATTCTTGACATCTCTGATTAGCATATAAATAGTCGCCTAGGCCATCTCTCCTTCGAATACCCTGGATCAGTTGGGGCTGGTCCCCGGCAGGTGGCGACCGAACAGGGACCTCAGGAGGCAATACTCAAAGAGCTGAGCAGACACGAACCACGCAATCAGCAGGCAATAAGCATGGAGCTCAGCAGTGACGAATCATGCTGCTCAACTGGCAATAATCAAGCACGTGACCAGGCAGGAATCACGCAGCTCAGCTGGCAATTGTCAAGCAGATGAGCCGACAGGAATCACGCAGCTCAGCTGGCAATTGTCATGCAGATGAGCCGGCAGGAATCACGCAGCTCAGCAGGCCCTGATCACGTGACTCTGCAGGCACTGATCACGTGGCTGATCAAGTCCAGATCACGTGACTGAGCATGCACTGATCACGTGGCTATCATGCACTGATGGCGTGACTGCGCATGCACTGATGGCGTGGCTGATCGGGCACTGATCACATGGCTCATCATGCACTGATCACGTGTTTATCAGGCAATGATCAGTGACTGACAGGCGCTGATCATGGGACTGTGCACGCACTGATCACGTGGCTATCATGCACTGATCACGTGACTGCGCATGCACTGATGGCGTGGCTGTTCGGGCACTGATCACGTGTTTATCAGGCAGTGATCAGTGACTGACAGGCGCTGATCGGGGGACTGTGCACGCACTGATCAGGTGGCTGATCAGGAACTGACCACCTGACCGCGCATGCAGTGATCACGTGGCTGGTCGTTCACTGATCACGTGTTTATCATACGGTGATCACGTGACTGAGAGGCGCTGATCACGTGACTGTGCCGTCAGTGATCACGTGGCTGAGCAGGCACTGATATCGTGACTGAGCATGCACTGATCATGTGCCGGGAGCCGGGGAGGCATTCCACTCTGGACAAAGGTCATGAGGAAGGAGGCTCGGCATACGCAAATGCGGGATCGAGCCTCAGGAGTCCACCCGGATATTCTCGAGCATCTCCCCCAAAACCGGAGTCTGCCTACTGTATTGCTTTGTGCTCTCACCTCTGATTTCACTGGGGGCTGTCCCCCACCACCATCTCGCTCTCTCTGTCAAAGAGTTAACTTACAGCTCCAATTCATAAAGTTCCTTGTCATTCTTCCCTTTAACTTCCAGCTGAGTCTCCATCTGGAGCGCGGAACCCACCACGCTTACTAATTATGCCTGGGCTGCTAAGACCCACTCGAGAAGGTGTCTAGGGTGAGGCACCTTTCGCTATTCGAGAGGGCGCCTGCGGCCTACGTAAGTGGTGCAAACTTCTTGTCTTGAAGTTTGATTGGTCTTCCGCGTAAACCAAGCTACTCAGTCTCTTTTCTCCACCGAATTTTCCTACTGAGCTCTCCTCATACTATTATTCTTGACATCTCTGATTAGCATATAAATAGTCGCCTAGGCCATCTCTCCTTCGAATACCCTGGATCAGTTGGGGCTGGTCCCCGGCAGGTGGCGACCGAACAGGGACCTCAGGAGGCGATACTCAAAGAGCTGAGCAGACACGAACCACGCAATCAGCAGGCAATAAGCATGGAGCTCAGCAGTGACGAATCATGCTGCTCAACTGGCAATAATCAAGCACGTGACCAGGCAGGAATCACGCAGCTCAGCTGGCAATTGTCAAGCAGATGAGCCGACAGGAATCACGCAGCTCAGATGGCAATTGTCATGCAGATGAGCCGGCAGGAATCACGCAGCTCAGCAGGCCCTGATCACGTGACTCTGCAGGCACTGATCACGTGGCTGATCAAGTCCAGATCACGTGACTGAGCATGCACTGATCACGTGGCTATCATGCACTGATGGCGTGACTGCGCATGCACTGATGGCGTGGCTGATCGGGCACTGATCCATGGCTCATCATGCACTGATCCGTGTTTATCAGGCAATGATCAGTGACTGACAGGCGCTGATCATGGGACTGTGCCGCACTGATCACGTGGCTATCATGCACTGATCCGTGACTGCGCATGCACTGATGGCGTGGCTGTTCGGGCACTGATCACGTGTTTATCAGGCAGTGATCAGTGACTGACAGGCGCTGATCAGGGGACTGTGCACGCACTGATCAGGTGGCTGATCAGGAACTGACCACCTGACCGCGCATGCAGTGATCACGTGGCTGGTCGTTCACTGATCACGTGTTTATCATACGGTGATCACGTGACTGAGAGGCGCTGATCACGTGACTGTGCCGTCAGTGATCACGTGGCTGAGCAGGCACTGATATCGTGACTGAGCATGCACTGATCATGTGCCGGGAGCCGGGGAGGCATTCCACTCTGGACAAAGGTCATGAGGAAGGAGGCTCGGCATACGCAAATGCGGGATCGAGCCTCAGGAGTCCACCCGGATATTCTCGAGCATCTCCCCCCAAAAAAACCGGAGTCTGCCTACTGTATTGCTTTGTGCTCTCACCTCTGATTTCACTGGGGGCTGTCCCCCACCACCATCTCGCTCTCTCTGTCAAAGAGTTAACTTACAGCTCCAATTCATAAAGTTCCTTGTCATTCTTCCCTTTAACTTCCAGCTGAGTCTCCATCTGGAGCGCGGAACCCACCACGCTTACTAATTATGCCTGGGCTGCTAAGACCCACTCGAGAAGGTGTCTAGGGTGAGGCACCTTTCGCTATTCGAGAGGGCGCCTGCGGCCTACGTAAGTGGTGCAAACTTCTTGTCTTGAAGTTTGATTGGTCTTCCGCGTAAACCAAGCTACTCAGTCTCTTTTCTCCACCGAATTTTCCTACTGAGCTCTCCTCATACTATTATTCTTGACATCTCTGATTAGCATATAAATAGTCGCCTAGGCCATCTCTCCTTCGAATACCCTGGATCAGTTGGGGCTGGTCCCCGGCAGGTGGCGACCGAACAGGGACCTCAGGAGGCAATACTCAAAGAGCTGAGCAGACACGAACCACGCAATCAGCAGGCAATAAGCATGGAGCTCAGCAGTGACGAATCATGCTGCTCAACTGGCAATAATCAAGCACGTGACCAGGCAGGAATCACGCAGCTCAGCTGGCAATTGTCAAGCAGATGAGCCGACAGGAATCACGCAGCTCAGATGGCAATTGTCATGCAGATGAGCCGGCAGGAATCACGCAGCTCAGCAGGCCCTGATCACGTGACTCTGCAGGCACTGATCACGTGGCTGATCAAGTCCAGATCACGTGACTGAGCATGCACTGATCACGTGGCTATCATGCACTGATGGCGTGACTGCGCATGCACTGATGGCGTGGCTGATCGGGCACTGATCACATGGCTCATCATGCACTGATCACGTGTTTATCAGGCAATGATCAGTGACTGACAGGCGCTGATCATGGGACTGTGCACGCACTGATCACGTGGCTATCATGCACTGATCACGTGACTGCGCATGCACTGATGGCGTGGCTGTTCGGGCACTGATCACGTGTTTATCAGGCAGTGATCAGTGACTGACAGGCGCTGATCAGGGGACTGTGCACGCACTGATCAGGTGGCTGATCAGGAACTGACCACCTGACCGCGCATGCAGTGATCACGTGGCTGGTCGTTCACTGATCACGTGTTTATCATACGGTGATCACGTGACTGAGAGGCGCTGATCACGTGACTGTGCCGTCAGTGATCACGTGGCTGAGCAGGCACTGATATCGTGACTGAGCATGCACTGATCATGTGCCGGGAGCCGGGGAGGCATTCCACTCTGGACAAAGGTCATGAGGAAGGAGGCTCGGCATACGCAAATGCGGGATCGAGCCTCAGGAGTCCACCCGGATATTCTCGAGCATCTCCCCCAAAAAACCGGAGTCTGCCTACTGTATTGCTTTGTGCTCTCACCTCTGATTTCACTGGGGGCTGTCCCCCACCACCATCTCGCTCTCTCTGTCAAAGAGTTAACTTACAGCTCCAATTCATAAAGTTCCTTGTCATTCTTCCCTTTAACTTCCAGCTGAGTCTCCATCTGGAGCGCGGAACCCACCACGCTTACTAATTATGCCTGGGCTGCTAAGACCCACTCGAGAAGGTGTCTAGGGTGAGGCACCTTTCGCTATTCGAGAGGGCGCCTGCGGCCTACGTAAGTGGTGCAAACTTCTTGTCTTGAAGTTTGATTGGTCTTCCGCGTAAACCAAGCTACTCAGTCTCTTTTCTCCACCGAATTTTCCTACTGAGCTCTCCTCATACTATTATTCTTGACATCTCTGATTAGCATATAAATAGTCGCCTAGGCCATCTCTCCTTCGAATACCCTGGATCAGTTGGGGCTGGTCCCCGGCAGGTGGCGACCGAACAGGGACCTCAGGAGGCAATACTCAAAGAGCTGAGCAGACACGAACCACGCAATCAGCAGGCAATAAGCATGGAGCTCAGCAGTGACGAATCATGCTGCTCAACTGGCAATAATCAAGCACGTGACCAGGCAGGAATCACGCAGCTCAGCTGGCAATTGTCAAGCAGATGAGCCGACAGGAATCACGCAGCTCAGATGGCAATGTCATGCAGATGAGCCGGCAGGAATCACGCAGCTCAGCAGGCCCTGATCACGTGACTCTGCAGGCACTGATCACGTGGCTGATCAAGTCCAGATCACGTGACTGAGCAGGCACTGATCACGTGGCTATCATGCACTGATGGCGTGACTGCGCATGCACTGATGGCGTGGCTGATCGGGCACTGATCACATGGCTCATCATGCACTGATCACGTGTTTATCAGGCAATGATCAGTGACTGACAGGCGCTGATCATGGGACTGTGCACGCACTGATCACGTGGCTATCATGCACTGATCACGTGACTGCGCATGCACTGATGGCGTGGCTGTTCGGGCACTGATCACGTGTTTATCAGGCAGTGATCAGTGACTGACAGGCGCTGATCAGGGGACTGTGCACGCACTGATCAGGTGGCTGATCAGGAACTGACCACCTGACCGCGCATGCAGTGATCACGTGGCTGGTCGTTCACTGATCACGTGTTTATCATACGGTGATCACGTGACTGAGAGGCGCTGATCACGTGACTGTGCCGTCAGTGATCACGTGGCTGAGCAGGCACTGATATCGTGACTGAGCATGCACTGATCATGTGCCGGGAGCCGGGGAGGCATTCCACTCTGGACAAAGGTCATGAGGAAGGAGGCTCGGCATACGCAAATGCGGGATCGAGCCTCAGGAGTCCACCCGGATATTCTCGAGCATCTCCCCCAAAAAAACCGGAGTCTGCCTACTGTATTGCTTTGTGCTCTCACCTCTGATTTCACTGGGGGCTGTCCCCCACCACCATCTCGCTCTCTCTGTCAAAGAGTTAACTTACAGCTCCAATTCATAAAGTTCCTTGTCATTCTTCCCTTTAACTTCCAGCTGAGTCTCCATCTGGAGCGCGGAACCCACCACGCTTACTAATTATGCCTGGGCTGCTAAGACCCACTCGAGAAGGTGTCTAGGGTGAGGCACCTTTCGCTATTCGAGAGGGCGCCTGCGGCCTACGTAAGTGGTGCAAACTTCTTGTCTTGAAGTTTGATTGGTCTTCCGCGTAAACCAAGCTACTCAGTCTCTTTTCTCCACCGAATTTTCCTACTGAGCTCTCCTCATACTATTATTCTTGACATCTCTGATTAGCATATAAATAGTCGCCTAGGCCATCTCTCCTTCGAATACCCTGGATCAGTTGGGGCTGGTCCCCGGCAGGTGGCGACCGAACAGGGACCTCAGGAGGCAATACTCAAAGAGCTGAGCAGACACGAACCACGCAATCAGCAGGCAATAAGCATGGAGCTCAGCAGTGACGAATCATGCTGCTCAACTGGCAATAATCAAGCACGTGACCAGGCAGGAATCACGCAGCTCAGCTGGCAATTGTCAAGCAGATGAGCCGACAGGAATCACGCAGCTCAGCTGGCAATTGTCATGCAGATGAGCCGGCAGGAATCACGCAGCTCAGCAGGCCCTGATCACGTGACTCTGCAGGCACTGATCACGTGGCTGATCAAGTCCAGATCACGTGACTGAGCATGCACTGATCACGTGGCTATCATGCACTGATGGCGTGACTGCGCATGCACTGATGGCGTGGCTGATCGGGCACTGATCACATGGCTCATCATGCACTGATCACGTGTTTATCAGGCAATGATCAGTGACTGACAGGCGCTGATCATGGGACTGTGCACGCACTGATCACGTGGCTATCATGCACTGATCACGTGACTGCGCATGCACTGATGGCGTGGCTGTTCGGGCACTGATCACGTGTTTATCAGGCAGTGATCAGTGACTGACAGGCGCTGATCAGGGGACTGTGCACGCACTGATCAGGTGGCTGATCAGGAACTGACCACCTGACCGCGCATGCAGTGATCACGTGGCTGGTCGTTCACTGATCACGTGTTTATCATACGGTGATCACGTGACTGAGAGGCGCTGATCACGTGACTGTGCCGTCAGTGATCACGTGGCTGAGCAGGCACTGATATCGTGACTGAGCATGCACTGATCATGTGCCGGGAGCCGGGGAGGCATTCCACTCTGGACAAAGGTCATGAGGAAGGAGGCTCGGCATACGCAAATGCGGGATCGAGCCTCAGGAGTCCACCCGGATATTCTCGAGCATCTCCCCCCAAAAAACCGGAGTCTGCCTACTGTATTGCTTTGTGCTCTCACCTCTGATTTCACTGGGGGCTGTCCCCCACCACCATCTCGCTCTCTCTGTCAAAGAGTTAACTTACAGCTCCAATTCATAAAGTTCCTTGTCATTCTTCCCTTTAACTTCCAGCTGAGTCTCCATCTGGAGCGCGGAACCCACCACGCTTACTAATTATGCCTGGGCTGCTAAGACCCACTCGAGAAGGTGTCTAGGGTGAGGCACCTTTCGCTATTCGAGAGGGCGCCTGCGGCCTACGTAAGTGGTGCAAACTTCTTGTCTTGAAGTTTGATTGGTCTTCCGCGTAAACCAAGCTACTCAGTCTCTTTTCTCCACCGAATTTTCCTACTGAGCTCTCCTCATACTATTATTCTTGACATCTCTGATTAGCATATAAATAGTCGCCTAGGCCATCTCTCCTTCGAATACCCTGGATCAGTTGGGGCTGGTCCCCGGCAGGTGGCGACCGAACAGGGACCTCAGGAGGCAATACTCAAAGAGCTGAGCAGACACGAACCACGCAATCAGCAGGCAATAAGCATGGAGCTCAGCAGTGACGAATCATGCTGCTCAACTGGCAATAATCAAGCACGTGACCAGGCAGGAATCACGCAGCTCAGCTGGCAATTGTCAAGCAGATGAGCCGACAGGAATCACGCAGCTCAGCTGGCAATTGTCATGCAGATGAGCCGGCAGGAATCACGCAGCTCAGCAGGCCCTGATCACGTGACTCTGCAGGCACTGATCACGTGGCTGATCAAGTCCAGATCACGTGACTGAGCATGCACTGATCACGTGGCTATCATGCACTGATGGCGTGACTGCGCATGCACTGATGGCGTGGCTGATCGGGCACTGATCACATGGCTCATCATGCACTGATCACGTGTTTATCAGGCAATGATCAGTGACTGACAGGCGCTGATCATGGGACTGTGCACGCACTGATCACGTGGCTATCATGCACTGATCACGTGACTGCGCATGCACTGATGGCGTGGCTGTTCGGGCACTGATCACGTGTTTATCAGGCAGTGATCAGTGACTGACAGGCGCTGATCAGGGGACTGTGCACGCACTGATCAGGTGGCTGATCAGGAACTGACCACCTGACCGCGCATGCAGTGATCACGTGGCTGGTCGTTCACTGATCACGTGTTTATCATACGGTGATCACGTGACTGAGAGGCGCTGATCACGTGACTGTGCCGTCAGTGATCACGTGGCTGAGCAGGCACTGATATCGTGACTGAGCATGCACTGATCATGTGCCGGGAGCCGGGGAGGCATTCCACTCTGGACAAAGGTCATGAGGAAGGAGGCTCGGCATACGCAAATGCGGGATCGAGCCTCAGGAGTCCACCCGGATATTCTCGAGCATCTCCCCCAAAAAAACCGGAGTCTGCCTACTGTATTGCTTTGTGCTCTCACCTCTGATTTCACTGGGGGCTGTCCCCCACCACCATCTCGCTCTCTCTGTCAAAGAGTTAACTTACAGCTCCAATTCATAAAGTTCCTTGTCATTCTTCCCTTTAACTTCCAGCTGAGTCTCCATCTGGAGCGCGGAACCCACCACGCTTACTAATTATGCCTGGGCTGCTAAGACCCACTCGAGAAGGTGTCTAGGGTGAGGCACCTTTCGCTATTCGAGAGGGCGCCTGCGGCCTACGTAAGTGGTGCAAACTTCTTGTCTTGAAGTTTGATTGGTCTTCCGCGTAAACCAAGCTACTCAGTCTCTTTTCTCCACCGAATTTTCCTACTGAGCTCTCCTCATACTATTATTCTTGACATCTCTGATTAGCATATAAATAGTCGCCTAGGCCATCTCTCCTTCGAATACCCTGGATCAGTTGGGGCTGGTCCCCGGCAGGTGGCGACCGAACAGGGACCTCAGGAGGCAATACTCAAAGAGCTGAGCAGACACGAACCACGCAATCAGCAGGCAATAAGCATGGAGCTCAGCAGTGACGAATCATGCTGCTCAACTGGCAATAATCAAGCACGTGACCAGGCAGGAATCACGCAGCTCAGCTGGCAATTGTCAAGCAGATGAGCCGACAGGAATCACGCAGCTCAGCTGGCAATTGTCATGCAGATGAGCCGGCAGGAATCACGCAGCTCAGCAGGCCCTGATCACGTGACTCTGCAGGCACTGATCACGTGGCTGATCAAGTCCAGATCACGTGACTGAGCATGCACTGATCACGTGGCTATCATGCACTGATGGCGTGACTGCGCATGCACTGATGGCGTGGCTGATCGGGCACTGATCACATGGCTCATCATGCACTGATCACGTGTTTATCAGGCAATGATCAGTGACTGACAGGCGCTGATCATGGGACTGTGCACGCACTGATCACGTGGCTATCATGCACTGATCACGTGACTGCGCATGCACTGATGGCGTGGCTGTTCGGGCACTGATCACGTGTTTATCAGGCAGTGATCAGTGACTGACAGGCGCTGATCAGGGGACTGTGCACGCACTGATCAGGTGGCTGATCAGGAACTGACCACCTGACCGCGCATGCGGTGATCACGTGGCTGGTCGTTCACTGATCACGTGTTTATCATACGGTGATCACGTGACTGAGAGGCGCTGATCACGTGACTGTGCCGTCAGTGATCACGTGGCTGAGCAGGCACTGATATCGTGACTGAGCATGCACTGATCATGTGCCGGGAGCCGGGGAGGCATTCCACTCTGGACAAAGGTCATGAGGAAGGAGGCTCGGCATACGCAAATGCGGGATCGAGCCTCAGGAGTCCACCCGGATATTCTCGAGCATCTCCCCCCAAAAAACCGGAGTCTGCCTACTGTATTGCTTTGTGCTCTCACCTCTGATTTCACTGGGGGCTGTCCCCCACCACCATCTCGCTCTCTCTGTCAAAGAGTTAACTTACAGCTCCAATTCATAAAGTTCCTTGTCATTCTTCCCTTTAACTTCCAGCTGAGTCTCCATCTGGAGCGCGGAACCCACCACGCTTACTAATTATGCCTGGGCTGCTAAGACCCACTCGAGAAGGTGTCTAGGGTGAGGCACCTTTCGCTATTCGAGAGGGCGCCTGCGGCCTACGTAAGTGGTGCAAACTTCTTGTCTTGAAGTTTGATTGGTCTTCCGCGTAAACCAAGCTACTCAGTCTCTTTTCTCCACCGAATTTTCCTACTGAGCTCTCCTCATACTATTATTCTTGACATCTCTGATTAGCATATAAATAGTCGCCTAGGCCATCTCTCCTTCGAATACCCTGGATCAGTTGGGGCTGGTCCCCGGCAGGTGGCGACCGAACAGGGACCTCAGGAGGCAATACTCAAAGAGCTGAGCAGACACGAACCACGCAATCAGCAGGCAATAAGCATGGAGCTCAGCAGTGACGAATCATGCTGCTCAACTGGCAATAATCAAGCACGTGACCAGGCAGGAATCACGCAGCTCAGCTGGCAATTGTCAAGCAGATGAGCCGACAGGAATCACGCAGCTCAGCTGGCAATTGTCATGCAGATGAGCCGGCAGGAATCACGCAGCTCAGCAGGCCCTGATCACGTGACTCTGCAGGCACTGATCACGTGGCTGATCAAGTCCAGATCACGTGACTGAGCATGCACTGATCACGTGGCTATCATGCACTGATGGCGTGACTGCGCATGCACTGATGGCGTGGCTGATCGGGCACTGATCACATGGCTCATCATGCACTGATCACGTGTTTATCAGGCAATGATCAGTGACTGACAGGCGCTGATCATGGGACTGTGCACGCACTGATCACGTGGCTATCATGCACTGATCACGTGACTGCGCATGCACTGATGGCGTGGCTGTTCGGGCACTGATCACGTGTTTATCAGGCAGTGATCAGTGACTGACAGGCGCTGATCAGGGGACTGTGCACGCACTGATCAGGTGGCTGATCAGGAACTGACCACCTGACCGCGCATGCAGTGATCACGTGGCTGGTCGTTCACTGATCACGTGTTTATCATACGGTGATCACGTGACTGAGAGGCGCTGATCACGTGACTGTGCCGTCAGTGATCACGTGGCTGAGCAGGCACTGATATCGTGACTGAGCATGCACTGATCATGTGCCGGGAGCCGGGGAGGCATTCCACTCTGGACAAAGGTCATGAGGAAGGAGGCTCGGCATACGCAAATGCGGGATCGAGCCTCAGGAGTCCACCCGGATATTCTCGAGCATCTCCCCCAAAAAAACCGGAGTCTGCCTACTGTATTGCTTTGTGCTCTCACCTCTGATTTCACTGGGGGCTGTCCCCCACCACCATCTCGCTCTCTCTGTCAAAGAGTTAACTTACAGCTCCAATTCATAAAGTTCCTTGTCATTCTTCCCTTTAACTTCCAGCTGAGTCTCCATCTGGAGCGCGGAACCCACCACGCTTACTAATTATGCCTGGGCTGCTAAGACCCACTCGAGAAGGTGTCTAGGGTGAGGCACCTTTCGCTATTCGAGAGGGCGCCTGCGGCCTACGTAAGTGGTGCAAACTTCTTGTCTTGAAGTTTGATTGGTCTTCCGCGTAAACCAAGCTACTCAGTCTCTTTTCTCCACCGAATTTTCCTACTGAGCTCTCCTCATACTATTATTCTTGACATCTCTGATTAGCATATAAATAGTCGCCTAGGCCATCTCTCCTTCGAATACCCTGGATCAGTTGGGGCTGGTCCCCGGCAGGTGGCGACCGAACAGGGACCTCAGGAGGCAATACTCAAAGAGCTGAGCAGACACGAACCACGCAATCAGCAGGCAATAAGCATGGAGCTCAGCAGTGACGAATCATGCTGCTCAACTGGCAATAATCAAGCACGTGACCAGGCAGGAATCACGCAGCTCAGCTGGCAATTGTCAAGCAGATGAGCCGACAGGAATCACGCAGCTCAGCTGGCAATTGTCATGCAGATGAGCCGGCAGGAATCACGCAGCTCAGCAGGCCCTGATCACGTGACTCTGCAGGCACTGATCACGTGGCTGATCAAGTCCAGATCACGTGACTGAGCATGCACTGATCACGTGGCTATCATGCACTGATGGCGTGACTGCGCATGCACTGATGGCGTGGCTGATCGGGCACTGATCACATGGCTCATCATGCACTGATCACGTGTTTATCAGGCAATGATCAGTGACTGACAGGCGCTGATCATGGGACTGTGCACGCACTGATCACGTGGCTATCATGCACTGATCACGTGACTGCGCATGCACTGATGGCGTGGCTGTTCGGGCACTGATCACGTGTTTATCAGGCAGTGATCAGTGACTGACAGGCGCTGATCAGGGGACTGTGCACGCACTGATCAGGTGGCTGATCAGGAACTGACCACCTGACCGCGCATGCAGTGATCACGTGGCTGGTCGTTCACTGATCACGTGTTTATCATACGGTGATCACGTGACTGAGAGGCGCTGATCACGTGACTGTGCCGTCAGTGATCACGTGGCTGAGCAGGCACTGATATCGTGACTGAGCATGCACTGATCATGTGCCGGGAGCCGGGGAGGCATTCCACTCTGGACAAAGGTCATGAGGAAGGAGGCTCGGCATACGCAAATGCGGGATCGAGCCTCAGGAGTCCACCCGGATATTCTCGAGCATCTCCCCCAAAAAACCGGAGTCTGCCTACTGTATTGCTTTGTGCTCTCACCTCTGATTTCACTGGGGGCTGTCCCCCACCACCATCTCGCTCTCTCTGTCAAAGAGTTAACTTACAGCTCCAATTCATAAAGTTCCTTGTCATTCTTCCCTTTAACTTCCAGCTGAGTCTCCATCTGGAGCGCGGAACCCACCACGCTTACTAATTATGCCTGGGCTGCTAAGACCCACTCGAGAAGGTGTCTAGGGTGAGGCACCTTTCGCTATTCGAGAGGGCGCCTGCGGCCTACGTAAGTGGTGCAAACTTCTTGTCTTGAAGTTTGATTGGTCTTCCGCGTAAACCAAGCTACTCAGTCTCTTTTCTCCACCGAATTTTCCTACTGAGCTCTCCTCATACTATTATTCTTGACATCTCTGATTAGCATATAAATAGTCGCCTAGGCCATCTCTCCTTCGAATACCCTGGATCAGTTGGGGCTGGTCCCCGGCAGGTGGCGACCGAACAGGGACCTCAGGAGGCAATACTCAAAGAGCTGAGCAGACACGAACCACGCAATCAGCAGGCAATAAGCATGGAGCTCAGCAGTGACGAATCATGCTGCTCAACTGGCAATAATCAAGCACGTGACCAGGCAGGAATCACGCAGCTCAGCTGGCAATTGTCAAGCAGATGAGCCGACAGGAATCACGCAGCTCAGCTGGCAATTGTCATGCAGATGAGCCGGCAGGAATCACGCAGCTCAGCAGGCCCTGATCACGTGACTCTGCAGGCACTGATCACGTGGCTGATCAAGTCCAGATCACGTGACTGAGCATGCACTGATCACGTGGCTATCATGCACTGATGGCGTGACTGCGCATGCACTGATGGCGTGGCTGATCGGGCACTGATCACATGGCTCATCATGCACTGATCACGTGTTTATCAGGCAATGATCAGTGACTGACAGGCGCTGATCATGGGACTGTGCACGCACTGATCACGTGGCTATCATGCACTGATCACGTGACTGCGCATGCACTGATGGCGTGGCTGTTCGGGCACTGATCACGTGTTTATCAGGCAGTGATCAGTGACTGACAGGCGCTGATCAGGGGACTGTGCACGCACTGATCAGGTGGCTGATCAGGAACTGACCACCTGACCGCGCATGCAGTGATCACGTGGCTGGTCGTTCACTGATCACGTGTTTATCATACGGTGATCACGTGACTGAGAGGCGCTGATCACGTGACTGTGCCGTCAGTGATCACGTGGCTGAGCAGGCACTGATATCGTGACTGAGCATGCACTGATCATGTGCCGGGAGCCGGGGAGGCATTCCACTCTGGACAAAGGTCATGAGGAAGGAGGCTCGGCATACGCAAATGCGGGATCGAGCCTCAGGAGTCCACCCGGATATTCTCGAGCATCTCCCCCAAAAAAACCGGAGTCTGCCTACTGTATTGCTTTGTGCTCTCACCTCTGATTTCACTGGGGGCTGTCCCCCACCACCATCTCGCTCTCTCTGTCAAAGAGTTAACTTACAGCTCCAATTCATAAAGTTCCTTGTCATTCTTCCCTTTAACTTCCAGCTGAGTCTCCATCTGGAGCGCGGAACCCACCACGCTTACTAATTATGCCTGGGCTGCTAAGACCCACTCGAGAAGGTGTCTAGGGTGAGGCACCTTTCGCTATTCGAGAGGGCGCCTGCGGCCTACGTAAGTGGTGCAAACTTCTTGTCTTGAAGTTTGATTGGTCTTCCGCGTAAACCAAGCTACTCAGTCTCTTTTCTCCACCGAATTTTCCTACTGAGCTCTCCTCATACTATTATTCTTGACATCTCTGATTAGCATATAAATAGTCGCCTAGGCCATCTCTCCTTCGAATACCCTGGATCAGTTGGGGCTGGTCCCCGGCAGGTGGCGACCGAACAGGGACCTCAGGAGGCAATACTCAAAGAGCTGAGCAGACACGAACCACGCAATCAGCAGGCAATAAGCATGGAGCTCAGCAGTGACGAATCATGCTGCTCAACTGGCAATAATCAAGCACGTGACCAGGCAGGAATCACGCAGCTCAGCTGGCAATTGTCAAGCAGATGAGCCGACAGGAATCACGCAGCTCAGCTGGCAATTGTCATGCAGATGAGCCGGCAGGAATCACGCAGCTCAGCAGGCCCTGATCACGTGACTCTGCAGGCACTGATCACGTGGCTGATCAAGTCCAGATCACGTGACTGAGCATGCACTGATCACGTGGCTATCATGCACTGATGGCGTGACTGCGCATGCACTGATGGCGTGGCTGATCGGGCACTGATCACATGGCTCATCATGCACTGATCACGTGTTTATCAGGCAATGATCAGTGACTGACAGGCGCTGATCATGGGACTGTGCACGCACTGATCACGTGGCTATCATGCACTGATCACGTGACTGCGCATGCACTGATGGCGTGGCTGTTCGGGCACTGATCACGTGTTTATCAGGCAGTGATCAGTGACTGACAGGCGCTGATCAGGGGACTGTGCACGCACTGATCAGGTGGCTGATCAGGAACTGACCACCTGACCGCGCATGCAGTGATCACGTGGCTGGTCGTTCACTGATCACGTGTTTATCATACGGTGATCACGTGACTGAGAGGCGCTGATCACGTGACTGTGCCGTCAGTGATCACGTGGCTGAGCAGGCACTGATATCGTGACTGAGCATGCACTGATCATGTGCCGGGAGCCGGGGAGGCATTCCACTCTGGACAAAGGTCATGAGGAAGGAGGCTCGGCATACGCAAATGCGGGATCGAGCCTCAGGAGTCCACCCGGATATTCTCGAGCATCTCCCCCCAAAAACCGGAGTCTGCCTACTGTATTGCTTTGTGCTCTCACCTCTGATTTCACTGGGGGCTGTCCCCCACCACCATCTCGCTCTCTCTGTCAAAGAGTTAACTTACAGCTCCAATTCATAAAGTTCCTTGTCATTCTTCCCTTTAACTTCCAGCTGAGTCTCCATCTGGAGCGCGGAACCCACCACGCTTACTAATTATGCCTGGGCTGCTAAGACCCACTCGAGAAGGTGTCTAGGGTGAGGCACCTTTCGCTATTCGAGAGGGCGCCTGCGGCCTACGTAAGTGGTGCAAACTTCTTGTCTTGAAGTTTGATTGGTCTTCCGCGTAAACCAAGCTACTCAGTCTCTTTTCTCCACCGAATTTTCCTACTGAGCTCTCCTCATACTATTATTCTTGACATCTCTGATTAGCATATAAATAGTCGCCTAGGCCATCTCTCCTTCGAATACCCTGGATCAGTTGGGGCTGGTCCCCGGCAGGTGGCGACCGAACAGGGACCTCAGGAGGCAATACTCAAAGAGCTGAGCAGACACGAACCACGCAATCAGCAGGCAATAAGCATGGAGCTCAGCAGTGACGAATCATGCTGCTCAACTGGCAATAATCAAGCACGTGACCAGGCAGGAATCACGCAGCTCAGCTGGCAATTGTCAAGCAGATGAGCCGACAGGAATCACGCAGCTCAGCTGGCAATTGTCATGCAGATGAGCCGGCAGGAATCACGCAGCTCAGCAGGCCCTGATCACGTGACTCTGCAGGCACTGATCACGTGGCTGATCAAGTCCAGATCACGTGACTGAGCATGCACTGATCACGTGGCTATCATGCACTGATGGCGTGACTGCGCATGCACTGATGGCGTGGCTGATCGGGCACTGATCACATGGCTCATCATGCACTGATCACGTGTTTATCAGGCAATGATCAGTGACTGACAGGCGCTGATCATGGGACTGTGCACGCACTGATCACGTGGCTATCATGCACTGATCACGTGACTGCGCATGCACTGATGGCGTGGCTGTTCGGGCACTGATCACGTGTTTATCAGGCAGTGATCAGTGACTGACAGGCGCTGATCAGGGGACTGTGCACGCACTGATCAGGTGGCTGATCAGGAACTGACCACCTGACCGCGCATGCAGTGATCACGTGGCTGGTCGTTCACTGATCACGTGTTTATCATACGGTGATCACGTGACTGAGAGGCGCTGATCACGTGACTGTGCCGTCAGTGATCACGTGGCTGAGCAGGCACTGATATCGTGACTGAGCATGCACTGATCATGTGCCGGGAGCCGGGGAGGCATTCCACTCTGGACAAAGGTCATGAGGAAGGAGGCTCGGCATACGCAAATGCGGGATCGAGCCTCAGGAGTCCACCCGGATATTCTCGAGCATCTCCCCCAAAAAAACCGGAGTCTGCCTACTGTATTGCTTTGTGCTCTCACCTCTGATTTCACTGGGGGCTGTCCCCCACCACCATCTCGCTCTCTCTGTCAAAGAGTTAACTTACAGCTCCAATTCATAAAGTTCCTTGTCATTCTTCCCTTTAACTTCCAGCTGAGTCTCCATCTGGAGCGCGGAACCCACCACGCTTACTAATTATGCCTGGGCTGCTAAGACCCACTCGAGAAGGTGTCTAGGGTGAGGCACCTTTCGCTATTCGAGAGGGCTCCTGCGGCCTACGTAAGTGGTGCAAACTTCTTGTCTTGAAGTTTGATTGGTCTTCCGCGTAAACCAAGCTACTCAGTCTCTTTTCTCCACCGAATTTTCCTACTGAGCTCTCCTCATACTATTATTCTTGACATCTCTGATTAGCATATAAATAGTCGCCTAGGCCATCTCTCCTTCGAATACCCTGGATCAGTTGGGGCTGGTCCCCGGCAGGTGGCGACCGAACAGGGACCTCAGGGGGCAATACTCAAAGAGCTGAGCAGACACGAACCACGCAATCAGCGGGCAATAAGCATGGAGCTCAGCGGTGACGAATCATGCTGCTCAACTGGCAATAATCAAGCACGTGACCAGGCAGGAATCACGCAGCTCAGCTGGCAATTGTCAAGCAGATGAGCCGACAGGAATCACGCAGCTCGGCTGGCAATTGTCATGCAGATGAGCCGGCAGGAATCACGCAGCTCAGCAGGCCCTGATCACGTGACTCTGCAGGCACTGATCACGTGGCTGATCAAGTCCAGATCACGTGACTGAGCATGCACTGATCACGTGGCTATCATGCACTGATGGCGTGACTGCGCATGCACTGATGGCGTGGCTGATCGGGCACTGATCCCATGGCTCATCATGCACTGATCACGTGTTTATCAGGCAATGATCAGTGACTGACAGGCGCTGATCATGGGACTGTGCACGCACAGATCACGTGGCTATCATGCACTGATCACGTGACTGCGCATGCACTGATGACGTGGCTGTTGGGGCACTGATCACGTGTTTATCAGGCAGTGATCAGTGACTGACAGGCGCTGATCAGGGGACTGTGCACGCACTGATCAGGTGGCTGATCAGGAACTGACCACCTGACCGCGCATGCAGTGATCACGTGGCTGGTCGTTCACTGATCACGTGTTTATCATACGGTGATCACGTGACTGAGAGGCGCTGATCACGTGACTGTGCCGTCAGTGATCACCTGGTTGAGCAGGCACTGATATCGTGACTGAGCATGCACTGATCATGTGCCGGGAGCCGGGGAGGCCTTCCACTCTGGACAAAGGTCATGAGGAAGGAGGCTCGGCATACGCAAATGCGAGATCGAGCCTCAGGAGTCCACCCGGATATTCTCGAGCATCTCCCCCCCCATAAAAACCGGAGTCTGCCTACCGTATTGCTTTGTGCTCTCACCTCTGATTTCACTGGGGGCTGTCCCCCACCACCATCTCGCTCTCTCTGTCAAAGAGTTAACTTACAGCTCCAATTCATAAAGTTCCTTGTCATTCTTCCCTTTAACTTCCAGCTGAGTCTCCATCTGGAGCGCGGAACCCACCACGCTTACTAATTATGCCTGGGCTGCTAAGACCCACTCGAGAAGGTGTCTAGGGTGAGGCACCTTTCGCTATTCGAGAGGGCGCCTGCGGCCTACGTAAGTGGTGCAAACTTCTTGTCTTGAAGTTTGATTGGTCTTCCGCGTAAACCAAGCTACTCAGTCTCTTTTCTCCACCGAATTTTCCTACTGAGCTCTCCTCATACTATTATTCTTGACATCTCTGATTAGCATATAAATAGTCGCCTAGGCCATCTCTCCTTCGAATACCCTGGATCAGTTGGGGCTGGTCCCCGGCAGGTGGCGACCGAACAGGGACCTCAGGAGGCAATACTCAAAGAGCTGAGCAGACACGAACCACGCAATCAGCAGGCAATAAGCATGGAGCTCAGCAGTGACGAATCATGCTGCTCAACTGGCAATAATCAAGCACGTGACCAGGCAGGAATCACGCAGCTCAGCTGGCAATTGTCAAGCAGATGAGCCGACAGGAATCACGCAGCTCAGCTGGCAATTGTCATGCAGATGAGCCGGCAGGAATCACGCAGCTCAGCAGGCCCTGATCACGTGACTCTGCAGGCACTGATCACGTGGCTGATCAAGTCCAGATCACGTGACTGAGCATGCACTGATCACGTGGCTATCATGCACTGATGACGTGACTGCGCATGCACTGATGACGTGGCTGATCGGGCACTGATCACATGGCTCATCATGCACTGATCACGTGTTTATCAGGCAATGATCAGTGACTGACAGGCGCTGATCATGGGACTGTGCACGCACTGATCACGTGGCTATCATGCACTGATCACGTGACTGCGCATGCACTGATGACGTGGCTGTTCGGGCACTGATCACGTGTTTATCAGGCAGTGATCAGTGACTGACAGGCGCTGATCAGGGGACTGTGCACGCACTGATCAGGTGGCTGATCAGGAACTGACCACCTGACCGCGCATGCAGTGATCACGTGGCTGGTCGTTCACTGATCACGTGTTTATCATACGGTGATCACGTGACTGAGAGGCGCTGATCACGTGACTGTGCCGTCAGTGATCACGTGGCTGAGCAGGCACTGATATCGTGACTGAGCATGCACTGATCATGTGCCGGGAGCCGGGGAGGCATTCCACTCTGGACAAAGGTCATGAGGAAGGAGGCTCGGCATACGCAAATGCGGGATCGAGCCTCAGGAGTCCACCCGGATATTCTCGAGCATCTCCCCCCAAAAAACCGGAGTCTGCCTACTGTATTGCTTTGTGCTCTCACCTCTGATTTCACTGGGGGCTGTCCCCCACCACCATCTCGCTCTCTCTGTCAAAGAGTTAACTTACAGCTCCAATTCATAAAGTTCCTTGTCATTCTTCCCTTTAACTTCCAGCTGAGTCTCCATCTGGAG
Source organism: Bos javanicus (assembly GCF_032452875.1). Taxonomy (NCBI): domain Eukaryota; kingdom Metazoa; phylum Chordata; class Mammalia; order Artiodactyla; family Bovidae; genus Bos; species Bos javanicus. The sequence continues at coordinate 27,584 of NW_026894637.1, read as the reverse complement.
CGCGGAACCCACCACGCTTACTAATTATGCCTGGGCTGCTAAGACCCACTCGAGAAGGTGTCTAGGGTGAGGCACCTTTCGCTATTCGAGAGGGCGCCTGCGGCCTACGTAAGTGGTGCAAACTTCTTGTCTTGAAGTTTGATTGGTCTTCCGCGTAAACCAAGCTACTCAGTCTCTTTTCTCCACCGAATTTTCCTACTGAGCTCTCCTCATACTATTATTCTTGACATCTCTGATTAGCATATAAATAGTCGCCTAGGCCATCTCTCCTTCGAATACCCTGGATCAGTTGGGGCTGGTCCCCGGCAGGTGGCGACCGAACAGGGACCTCAGGAGGCAATACTCAAAGAGCTGAGCAGACACGAACCACGCAATCAGCAGGCAATAAGCATGGAGCTCAGCAGTGACGAATCATGCTGCTCAACTGGCAATAATCAAGCACGTGACCAGGCAGGAATCACGCAGCTCAGCTGGCAATTGTCAAGCAGATGAGCCGACAGGAATCACGCAGCTCAGCTGGCAATTGTCATGCAGATGAGCCGGCAGGAATCACGCAGCTCAGCAGGCCCTGATCACGTGACTCTGCAGGCACTGATCACGTGGCTGATCAAGTCCAGATCACGTGACTGAGCATGCACTGATCACGTGGCTATCATGCACTGATGACGTGACTGCGCATGCACTGATGACGTGGCTGATCGGGCACTGATCACATGGCTCATCATGCACTGATCACGTGTTTATCAGGCAATGATCAGTGACTGACAGGCGCTGATCATGGGACTGTGCACGCACTGATCACGTGGCTATCATGCACTGATCACGTGACTGCGCATGCACTGATGACGTGGCTGTTCGGGCACTGATCACGTGTTTATCAGGCAGTGATCAGTGACTGACAGGCGCTGATCAGGGGACTGTGCACGCACTGATCAGGTGGCTGATCAGGAACTGACCACCTGACCGCGCATGCAGTGATCACGTGGCTGGTCGTTCACTGATCACGTGTTTATCATACGGTGATCACGTGACTGAGAGGCGCTGATCACGTGACTGTGCCGTCAGTGATCACGTGGCTGAGCAGGCACTGATATCGTGACTGAGCATGCACTGATCATGTGCCGGGAGCCGGGGAGGCATTCCACTCTGGACAAAGGTCATGAGGAAGGAGGCTCGGCATACGCAAATGCGGGATCGAGCCTCAGGAGTCCACCCGGATATTCTCGAGCATCTCCCCCCAAAAACCGGAGTCTGCCTACTGTATTGCTTTGTGCTCTCACCTCTGATTTCACTGGGGGCTGTCCCCCACCACCATCTCGCTCTCTCTGTCAAAGAGTTAACTTACAGCTCCAATTCATAAAGTTCCTTGTCATTCTTCCCTTTAACTTCCAGCTGAGTCTCCATCTGGAGCGCGGAACCCACCACGCTTACTAATTATGCCTGGGCTGCTAAGACCCACTCGAGAAGGTGTCTAGGGTGAGGCACCTTTCGCTATTCGAGAGGGCGCCTGCGGCCTACGTAAGTGGTGCAAACTTCTTGTCTTGAAGTTTGATTGGTCTTCCGCGTAAACCAAGCTACTCAGTCTCTTTTCTCCACCGAATTTTCCTACTGAGCTCTCCTCATACTATTATTCTTGACATCTCTGATTAGCATATAAATAGTCGCCTAGGCCATCTCTCCTTCGAATACCCTGGATCAGTTGGGGCTGGTCCCCGGCAGGTGGCGACCGAACAGGGACCTCAGGAGGCAATACTCAAAGAGCTGAGCAGACACGAACCACGCAATCAGCAGGCAATAAGCATGGAGCTCAGCAGTGACGAATCATGCTGCTCAACTGGCAATAATCAAGCACGTGACCAGGCAGGAATCACGCAGCTCAGCTGGCAATTGTCAAGCAGATGAGCCGACAGGAATCACGCAGCTCAGCTGGCAATTGTCATGCAGATGAGCCGGCAGGAATCACGCAGCTCAGCAGGCCCTGATCACGTGACTCTGCAGGCACTGATCACGTGGCTGATCAAGTCCAGATCACGTGACTGAGCATGCACTGATCACGTGGCTATCATGCACTGATGACGTGACTGCGCATGCACTGATGACGTGGCTGTTGCACTGATCACGTGGCACTGATCAGTGATCAGTGACTGACAGGCGCTGATCAGGGGACTGTGCACGCACTGATCAGGTGGCTGATCAGGAACTGACCACCTGACCGCGCATGCAGTGATCACGTGGCTGGTCGTTCACTGATCACGTGTTTATCATACGGTGATCACGTGACTGAGAGGCGCTGATCACGTGACTGTGCCGTCAGTGATCACGTGGCTGAGCAGGCACTGATATCGTGACTGAGCATGCACTGATCATGTGCCGGGAGCCGGGGAGGCATTCCACTCTGGACAAAGGTCATGAGGAAGGAGGCTCGGCATACGCAAATGCGGGATCGAGCCTCAGGAGTCCACCCGGATATTCTCGAGCATCTCCCCCAAAAAACCGGAGTCTGCCTACTGTATTGCTTTGTGCTCTCACCTCTGATTTCACTGGGGGCTGTCCCCCACCACCATCTCGCTCTCTCTGTCAAAGAGTTAACTTACAGCTCCAATTCATAAAGTTCCTTGTCATTCTTCCCTTTAACTTCCAGCTGAGTCTCCATCTGGAGCGCGGAACCCACCACGCTTACTAATTATGCCTGGGCTGCTAAGACCCACTCGAGAAGGTGTCTAGGGTGAGGCACCTTTCGCTATTCGAGAGGGCGCCTGCGGCCTACGTAAGTGGTGCAAACTTCTTGTCTTGAAGTTTGATTGGTCTTCCGCGTAAACCAAGCTACTCAGTCTCTTTTCTCCACCGAATTTTCCTACTGAGCTCTCCTCATACTATTATTCTTGACATCTCTGATTAGCATATAAATAGTCGCCTAGGCCATCTCTCCTTCGAATACCCTGGATCAGTTGGGGCTGGTCCCCGGCAGGTGGCGACCGAACAGGGACCTCAGGAGGCAATACTCAAAGAGCTGAGCAGACACGAACCACGCAATCAGCAGGCAATAAGCATGGAGCTCAGCAGTGACGAATCATGCTGCTCAACTGGCAATAATCAAGCACGTGACCAGGCAGGAATCACGCAGCTCAGCTGGCAATTGTCAAGCAGATGAGCCGACAGGAATCACGCAGCTCAGCTGGCAATTGTCATGCAGATGAGCCGGCAGGAATCACGCAGCTCAGCAGGCCCTGATCACGTGACTCTGCAGGCACTGATCACGTGGCTGATCAAGTCCAGATCACGTGACTGAGCATGCACTGATCACGTGGCTATCATGCACTGATGACGTGACTGCGCATGCACTGATGACGTGGCTGATCGGGCACTGATCACATGGCTCATCATGCACTGATCACGTGTTTATCAGGCAATGATCAGTGACTGACAGGCGCTGATCATGGGACTGTGCACGCACTGATCACGTGGCTATCATGCACTGATCACGTGACTGCGCATGCACTGATGACGTGGCTGTTCGGGCACTGATCACGTGTTTATCAGGCAGTGATCAGTGACTGACAGGCGCTGATCAGGGGACTGTGCACGCACTGATCAGGTGGCTGATCAGGAACTGACCACCTGACCGCGCATGCAGTGATCACGTGGCTGGTCGTTCACTGATCACGTGTTTATCATACGGTGATCACGTGACTGAGAGGCGCTGATCACGTGACTGTGCCGTCAGTGATCACGTGGCTGAGCAGGCACTGATATCGTGACTGAGCATGCACTGATCATGTGCCGGGAGCCGGGGAGGCATTCCACTCTGGACAAAGGTCATGAGGAAGGAGGCTCGGCATACGCAAATGCGGGATCGAGCCTCAGGAGTCCACCCGGATATTCTCGAGCATCTCCCCCAAAAAAACCGGAGTCTGCCTACTGTATTGCTTTGTGCTCTCACCTCTGATTTCACTGGGGGCTGTCCCCCACCACCATCTCGCTCTCTCTGTCAAAGAGTTAACTTACAGCTCCAATTCATAAAGTTCCTTGTCATTCTTCCCTTTAACTTCCAGCTGAGTCTCCATCTGGAGCGCGGAACCCACCACGCTTACTAATTATGCCTGGGCTGCTAAGACCCACTCGAGAAGGTGTCTAGGGTGAGGCACCTTTCGCTATTCGAGAGGCGCCTGCGGCCTACGTAAGTGGTGCAAACTTCTTGTCTTGAAGTTTGATTGGTCTTCCGCGTAAACCAAGCTACTCAGTCTCTTTTCTCCACCGAATTTTCCTACTGAGCTCTCCTCATACTATTATTCTTGACATCTCTGATTAGCATATAAATAGTCGCCTAGGCCATCTCTCCTTCGAATACCCTGGATCAGTTGGGGCTGGTCCCCGGCAGGTGGCGACCGAACAGGGACCTCAGGAGGCAATACTCAAAGAGCTGAGCAGACACGAACCACGCAATCAGCAGGCAATAAGCATGGAGCTCAGCAGTGACGAATCATGCTGCTCAACTGGCAATAATCAAGCACGTGACCAGGCAGGAATCACGCAGCTCAGCTGGCAATTGTCATGCAGATGAGCCGGCAGGAATCACGCAGCTCAGCAGGCCCTGATCACGTGACTCTGCAGGCACTGATCACGTGGCTGATCAAGTCCAGATCACGTGACTGAGCATGCACTGATCACGTGGCTATCATGCACTGATGACGTGACTGCGCATGCACTGATGACGTGGCTGATCGGGCACTGATCACATGGCTCATCATGCACTGATCACGTGTTTATCAGGCAATGATCAGTGACTGACAGGCGCTGATCATGGGACTGTGCACGCACTGATCACGTGGCTATCATGCACTGATCACGTGACTGCGCATGCACTGATGACGTGGCTGTTCGGGCACTGATCACGTGTTTATCAGGCAGTGATCAGTGACTGACAGGCGCTGATCAGGGGACTGTGCACGCACTGATCAGGTGGCTGATCAGGAACTGACCACCTGACCGCGCATGCAGTGATCACGTGGCTGGTCGTTCACTGATCACGTGTTTATCATACGGTGATCACGTGACTGAGAGGCGCTGATCACGTGACTGTGCCGTCAGTGATCACGTGGCTGAGCAGGCACTGATATCGTGACTGAGCATGCACTGATCATGTGCCGGGAGCCGGGGAGGCATTCCACTCTGGACAAAGGTCATGAGGAAGGAGGCTCGGCATACGCAAATGCGGGATCGAGCCTCAGGAGTCCACCCGGATATTCTCGAGCATCTCCCCCAAAAAACCGGAGTCTGCCTACTGTATTGCTTTGTGCTCTCACCTCTGATTTCACTGGGGGCTGTCCCCCACCACCATCTCGCTCTCTCTGTCAAAGAGTTAACTTACAGCTCCAATTCATAAAGTTCCTTGTCATTCTTCCCTTTAACTTCCAGCTGAGTCTCCATCTGGAGCGCGGAACCCACCACGCTTACTAATTATGCCTGGGCTGCTAAGACCCACTCGAGAAGGTGTCTAGGGTGAGGCACCTTTCGCTATTCGAGAGGGCGCCTGCGGCCTACGTAAGTGGTGCAAACTTCTTGTCTTGAAGTTTGATTGGTCTTCCGCGTAAACCAAGCTACTCAGTCTCTTTTCTCCACCGAATTTTCCTACTGAGCTCTCCTCATACTATTATTCTTGACATCTCTGATTAGCATATAAATAGTCGCCTAGGCCATCTCTCCTTCGAATACCCTGGATCAGTTGGGGCTGGTCCCCGGCAGGTGGCGACCGAACAGGGACCTCAGGAGGCAATACTCAAAGAGCTGAGCAGACACGAACCACGCAATCAGCAGGCAATAAGCATGGAGCTCAGCAGTGACGAATCATGCTGCTCAACTGGCAATAATCAAGCACGTGACCAGGCAGGAATCACGCAGCTCAGCTGGCAATTGTCATGCAGATGAGCCGGCAGGAATCACGCAGCTCAGCAGGCCCTGATCACGTGACTCTGCAGGCACTGATCACGTGGCTGATCAAGTCCAGATCACGTGACTGAGCATGCACTGATCACGTGGCTATCATGCACTGATGACGTGACTGCGCATGCACTGATGACGTGGCTGATCGGGCACTGATCACATGGCTCATCATGCACTGATCACGTGTTTATCAGGCAATGATCAGTGACTGACAGGCGCTGATCATGGGACTGTGCACGCACTGATCACGTGGCTATCATGCACTGATCACGTGACTGCGCATGCACTGATGACGTGGCTGTTCGGGCACTGATCACGTGTTTATCAGGCAGTGATCAGTGACTGACAGGCGCTGATCAGGGGACTGTGCACGCACTGATCAGGTGGCTGATCAGGAACTGACCACCTGACGCGCATGCAGTGATCACGTGGCTGGTCGTTCACTGATCACGTGTTTATCATACGGTGATCACGTGACTGAGAGGCGCTGATCACGTGACTGTGCCGTCAGTGATCACGTGGCTGAGCAGGCACTGATATCGTGACTGAGCATGCACTGATCATGTGCCGGGAGCCGGGGAGGCATTCCACTCTGGACAAAGGTCATGAGGAAGGAGGCTCGGCATACGCAAATGCGGGATCGAGCCTCAGGAGTCCACCCGGATATTCTCGAGCATCTCCCCCCAAAAAAACCGGAGTCTGCCTACTGTATTGCTTTGTGCTCTCACCTCTGATTTCACTGGGGGCTGTCCCCCACCACCATCTCGCTCTCTCTGTCAAAGAGTTAACTTACAGCTCCAATTCATAAAGTTCCTTGTCATTCTTCCCTTTAACTTCCAGCTGAGTCTCCATCTGGAGCGCGGAACCCACCACGCTTACTAATTATGCCTGGGCTGCTAAGACCCACTCGAGAAGGTGTCTAGGGTGAGGCACCTTTCGCTATTCGAGAGGGCGCCTGCGGCCTACGTAAGTGGTGCAAACTTCTTGTCTTGAAGTTTGATTGGTCTTCCGCGTAAACCAAGCTACTCAGTCTCTTTTCTCCACCGAATTTTCCTACTGAGCTCTCCTCATACTATTATTCTTGACATCTCTGATTAGCATATAAATAGTCGCCTAGGCCATCTCTCCTTCGAATACCCTGGATCAGTTGGGGCTGGTCCCCGGCAGGTGGCGACCGAACAGGGACCTCAGGAGGCAATACTCAAAGAGCTGAGCAGACACGAACCACGCAATCAGCAGGCAGCAAGCATGGAGCTCAGCAGTGCAGGAATCACGCAGCTCAGCTGGCAATAATCAAGCAGATGAGCCGACAGGAATCACGCAGCTCAGCTGGCAATTGTCATGCAGATGAGCCGGCAGGAATCACGCAGCTCAGCAGGCCCTGATCACGTGACTCTGCAGGCACTGATCACGTGGCTGATCAAGTCCAGATCACGTGACTGAGCATGCACTGATCACGTGGCTATCATGCACTGATGACGTGACTGCGCATGCACTGATGACGTGGCTGATCGGGCACTGATCACATGGCTCATCATGCACTGATCACGTGTTTATCAGGCAATGATCAGTGACTGACAGGCGCTGATCATGGGACTGTGCACGCACTGATCACGTGGCTATCATGCACTGATCACGTGACTGCGCATGCACTGATGACGTGGCTGTTCGGGCACTGATCACGTGTTTATCAGGCAGTGATCAGTGACTGACAGGCGCTGATCAGGGGACTGTGCACGCACTGATCAGGTGGCTGATCAGGAACTGACCACCTGACCGCGCATGCAGTGATCACGTGGCTGGTCGTTCACTGATCACGTGTTTATCATACGGTGATCACGTGACTGAGAGGCGCTGATCACGTGACTGTGCCGTCAGTGATCACGTGGCTGAGCAGGCACTGATATCGTGACTGAGCATGCACTGATCATGTGCCGGGAGCCGGGGAGGCATTCCACTCTGGACAAAGGTCATGAGGAAGGAGGCTCGGCATACGCAAATGCGGGATCGAGCCTCAGGAGTCCACCCGGATATTCTCGAGCATCTCCCCCAAAAAACCGGAGTCTGCCTACTGTATTGCTTTGTGCTCTCACCTCTGATTTCACTGGGGGCTGTCCCCCACCACCATCTCGCTCTCTCTGTCAAAGAGTTAACTTACAGCTCCAATTCATAAAGTTCCTTGTCATTCTTCCCTTTAACTTCCAGCTGAGTCTCCATCTGGAGCGCGGAACCCACCACGCTTACTAATTATGCCTGGGCTGCTAAGACCCACTCGAGAAGGTGTCTAGGGTGAGGCACCTTTCGCTATTCGAGAGGGCGCCTGCGGCCTACGTAAGTGGTGCAAACTTCTTGTCTTGAAGTTTGATTGGTCTTCCGCGTAAACCAAGCTACTCAGTCTCTTTTCTCCACCGAATTTTCCTACTGAGCTCTCCTCATACTATTATTCTTGACATCTCTGATTAGCATATAAATAGTCGCCTAGGCCATCTCTCCTTCGAATACCCTGGATCAGTTGGGGCTGGTCCCCGGCAGGTGGCGACCGAACAGGGACCTCAGGAGGCAATACTCAAAGAGCTGAGCAGACACGAACCACGCAATCAGCAGGCAATAAGCATGGAGCTCAGCAGTGACGAATCATGCTGCTCAACTGGCAATAATCAAGCACGTGACCAGGCAGGAATCACGCAGCTCAGCTGGCAATTGTCATGCAGATGAGCCGGCAGGAATCACGCAGCTCAGCAGGCCCTGATCACGTGACTCTGCAGGCACTGATCACGTGGCTGATCAAGTCCAGATCACGTGACTGAGCATGCACTGATCACGTGGCTATCATGCACTGATGACGTGACTGCGCATGCACTGATGACGTGGCTGATCGGGCACTGATCACATGGCTCATCATGCACTGATCACGTGTTTATCAGGCAATGATCAGTGACTGACAGGCGCTGATCATGGGACTGTGCACGCACTGATCACGTGGCTATCATGCACTGATCACGTGACTGCGCATGCACTGATGACGTGGCTGTTCGGGCACTGATCACGTGTTTATCAGGCAGTGATCAGTGACTGACAGGCGCTGATCAGGGGACTGTGCACGCACTGATCAGGTGGCTGATCAGGAACTGACCACCTGACTGCGCATGCAGTGATCACGTGGCTGGTCGTTCACTGATCACGTGTTTATCATACGGTGATCACGTGACTGAGAGGCGCTGATCACGTGACTGTGCCGTCAGTGATCACGTGGCTGAGCAGGCACTGATATCGTGACTGAGCATGCACTGATCATGTGCCGGGAGCCGGGGAGGCATTCCACTCTGGACAAAGGTCATGAGGAAGGAGGCTCGGCATACGCAAATGCGGGATCGAGCCTCAGGAGTCCACCCGGATATTCTCGAGCATCTCCCCCAAAAAAACCGGAGTCTGCCTACTGTATTGCTTTGTGCTCTCACCTCTGATTTCACTGGGGGCTGTCCCCCACCACCATCTCGCTCTCTCTGTCAAAGAGTTAACTTACAGCTCCAATTCATAAAGTTCCTTGTCATTCTTCCCTTTAACTTCCAGCTGAGTCTCCATCTGGAGCGCGGAACCCACCACGCTTACTAATTATGCCTGGGCTGCTAAGACCCACTCGAGAAGGTGTCTAGGGTGAGGCACCTTTCGCTATTCGAGAGGGCGCCTGCGGCCTACGTAAGTGGTGCAAACTTCTTGTCTTGAAGTTTGATTGGTCTTCCGCGTAAACCAAGCTACTCAGTCTCTTTTCTCCACCGAATTTTCCTACTGAGCTCTCCTCATACTATTATTCTTGACATCTCTGATTAGCATATAAATAGTCGCCTAGGCCATCTCTCCTTCGAATACCCTGGATCAGTTGGGGCTGGTCCCCGGCAGGTGGCGACCGAACAGGGACCTCAGGAGGCAATACTCAAAGAGCTGAGCAGACACGAACCACGCAATCAGCAGGCAATAAGCATGGAGCTCAGCAGTGACGAATCATGCTGCTCAACTGGCAATAATCAAGCACGTGACCAGGCAGGAATCACGCAGCTCAGCTGGCAATTGTCAAGCAGATGAGCCGACAGGAATCACGCAGCTCAGCTGGCAATTGTCATGCAGATGAGCCGGCAGGAATCACGCAGCTCAGCAGGCCCTGATCACGTGACTCTGCAGGCACTGATCACGTGGCTGATCAAGTCCAGATCACGTGACTGAGCATGCACTGATCACGTGGCTATCATGCACTGATGACGTGACTGCGCATGCACTGATGACGTGGCTGATCGGGCACTGATCACATGGCTCATCATGCACTGATCACGTGTTTATCAGGCAATGATCAGTGACTGACAGGCGCTGATCATGGGACTGTGCACGCACTGATCACGTGGCTATCATGCACTGATCACGTGACTGCGCATGCACTGATGACGTGGCTGTTCGGGCACTGATCACGTGTTTATCAGGCAGTGATCAGTGACTGACAGGCGCTGATCAGGGGACTGTGCACGCACTGATCAGGTGGCTGATCAGGAACTGACCACCTGACCGCGCATGCAGTGATCACGTGGCTGGTCGTTCACTGATCACGTGTTTATCATACGGTGATCACGTGACTGAGAGGCGCTGATCACGTGACTGTGCCGTCAGTGATCACGTGGCTGAGCAGGCACTGATATCGTGACTGAGCATGCACTGATCATGTGCCGGGAGCCGGGGAGGCATTCCACTCTGGACAAAGGTCATGAGGAAGGAGGCTCGGCATACGCAAATGCGGGATCGAGCCTCAGGAGTCCACCCGGATATTCTCGAGCATCTCCCCCAAAAAACCGGAGTCTGCCTACTGTATTGCTTTGTGCTCTCACCTCTGATTTCACTGGGGGCTGTCCCCCACCACCATCTCGCTCTCTCTGTCAAAGAGTTAACTTACAGCTCCAATTCATAAAGTTCCTTGTCATTCTTCCCTTTAACTTCCAGCTGAGTCTCCATCTGGAGCGCGGAACCCACCACGCTTACTAATTATGCCTGGGCTGCTAAGACCCACTCGAGAAGGTGTCTAGGGTGAGGCACCTTTCGCTATTCGAGAGGGCGCCTGCGGCCTACGTAAGTGGTGCAAACTTCTTGTCTTGAAGTTTGATTGGTCTTCCGCGTAAACCAAGCTACTCAGTCTCTTTTCTCCACCGAATTTTCCTACTGAGCTCTCCTCATACTATTATTCTTGACATCTCTGATTAGCATATAAATAGTCGCCTAGGCCATCTCTCCTTCGAATACCCTGGATCAGTTGGGGCTGGTCCCCGGCAGGTGGCGACCGAACAGGGACCTCAGGAGGCAATACTCAAAGAGCTGAGCAGACACGAACCACGCAATCAGCAGGCAATAAGCATGGAGCTCAGCAGTGACGAATCATGCTGCTCAACTGGCAATAATCAAGCACGTGACCAGGCAGGAATCACGCAGCTCAGCTGGCAATTGTCAAGCAGATGAGCCGACAGGAATCACGCAGCTCAGCTGGCAATTGTCATGCAGATGAGCCGGCAGGAATCACGCAGCTCAGCAGGCCCTGATCACGTGACTCTGCAGGCACTGATCACGTGGCTGATCAAGTCCAGATCACGTGACTGAGCATGCACTGATCACGTGGCTATCATGCACTGATGACGTGACTGCGCATGCACTGATGACGTGGCTGATCGGGCACTGATCACATGGCTCATCATGCACTGATCACGTGTTTATCAGGCAATGATCAGTGACTGACAGGCGCTGATCATGGGACTGTGCACGCACTGATCACGTGGCTATCATGCACTGATCACGTGACTGCGCATGCACTGATGACGTGGCTGTTCGGGCACTGATCACGTGTTTATCAGGCAGTGATCAGTGACTGACAGGCGCTGATCAGGGGACTGTGCACGCACTGATCAGGTGGCTGATCAGGAACTGACCACCTGACCGCGCATGCAGTGATCACGTGGCTGGTCGTTCACTGATCACGTGTTTATCATACGGTGATCACGTGACTGAGAGGCGCTGATCACGTGACTGTGCCGTCAGTGATCACGTGGCTGAGCAGGCACTGATATCGTGACTGAGCATGCACTGATCATGTGCCGGGAGCCGGGGAGGCATTCCACTCTGGACAAAGGTCATGAGGAAGGAGGCTCGGCATACGCAAATGCGGGATCGAGCCTCAGGAGTCCACCCGGATATTCTCGAGCATCTCCCCAAAAAAACCGGAGTCTGCCTACTGTATTGCTTTGTGCTCTCACCTCTGATTTCACTGGGGGCTGTCCCCCACCACCATCTCGCTCTCTCTGTCAAAGAGTTAACTTACAGCTCCAATTCATAAAGTTCCTTGTCATTCTTCCCTTTAACTTCCAGCTGAGTCTCCATCTGGAGCGCGGAACCCACCACGCTTACTAATTATGCCTGGGCTGCTAAGACCCACTCGAGAAGGTGTCTAGGGTGAGGCACCTTTCGCTATTCGAGAGGGCGCCTGCGGCCTACGTAAGTGGTGCAAACTTCTTGTCTTGAAGTTTGATTGGTCTTCCGCGTAAACCAAGCTACTCAGTCTCTTTTCTCCACCGAATTTTCCTACTGAGCTCTCCTCATACTATTATTCTTGACATCTCTGATTAGCATATAAATAGTCGCCTAGGCCATCTCTCCTTCGAATACCCTGGATCAGTTGGGGCTGGTCCCCGGCAGGTGGCGACCGAACAGGGACCTCAGGAGGCAATACTCAAAGAGCTGAGCAGACACGAACCACGCAATCAGCAGGCAATAAGCATGGAGCTCAGCAGTGACGAATCATGCTGCTCAACTGGCAATAATCAAGCACGTGACCAGGCAGGAATCACGCAGCTCAGCTGGCAATTGTCAAGCAGATGAGCCGACAGGAATCACGCAGCTCAGCTGGCAATTGTCATGCAGATGAGCCGGCAGGAATCACGCAGCTCAGCAGGCCCTGATCACGTGACTCTGCAGGCACTGATCACGTGGCTGATCAAGTCCAGATCACGTGACTGAGCATGCACTGATCACGTGGCTATCATGCACTGATGACGTGACTGCGCATGCACTGATGACGTGGCTGATCGGGCACTGATCACATGGCTCATCATGCACTGATCACGTGTTTATCAGGCAATGATCAGTGACTGACAGGCGCTGATCATGGGACTGTGCACGCACTGATCACGTGGCTATCATGCACTGATCACGTGACTGCGCATGCACTGATGACGTGGCTGTTCGGGCACTGATCACGTGTTTATCAGGCAGTGATCAGTGACTGACAGGCGCTGATCAGGGGACTGTGCACGCACTGATCAGGTGGCTGATCAGGAACTGACCACCTGACCGCGCATGCAGTGATCACGTGGCTGGTCGTTCACTGATCACGTGTTTATCATACGGTGATCACGTGACTGAGAGGCGCTGATCACGTGACTGTGCCGTCAGTGATCACGTGGCTGAGCAGGCACTGATATCGTGACTGAGCATGCACTGATCATGTGCCGGGAGCCGGGGAGGCATTCCACTCTGGACAAAGGTCATGAGGAAGGAGGCTCGGCATACGCAAATGCGGGATCGAGCCTCAGGAGTCCACCCGGATATTCTCGAGCATCTCCCCCAAAAAAACCGGAGTCTGCCTACTGTATTGCTTTGTGCTCTCACCTCTGATTTCACTGGGGGCTGTCCCCCACCACCATCTCGCTCTCTCTGTCAAAGAGTTAACTTACAGCTCCAATTCATAAAGTTCCTTGTCATTCTTCCCTTTAACTTCCAGCTGAGTCTCCATCTGGAGCGCGGAACCCACCACGCTTACTAATTATGCCTGGGCTGCTAAGACCCACTCGAGAAGGTGTCTAGGGTGAGGCACCTTTCGCTATTCGAGAGGGCGCCTGCGGCCTACGTAAGTGGTGCAAACTTCTTGTCTTGAAGTTTGATTGGTCTTCCGCGTAAACCAAGCTACTCAGTCTCTTTTCTCCACCGAATTTTCCTACTGAGCTCTCCTCATACTATTATTCTTGACATCTCTGATTAGCATATAAATAGTCGCCTAGGCCATCTCTCCTTCGAATACCCTGGATCAGTTGGGGCTGGTCCCCGGCAGGTGGCGACCGAACAGGGACCTCAGGAGGCAATACTCAAAGAGCTGAGCAGACACGAACCACGCAATCAGCAGGCAATAAGCATGGAGCTCAGCAGTGACGAATCATGCTGCTCAACTGGCAATAATCAAGCACGTGACCAGGCAGGAATCACGCAGCTCAGCTGGCAATTGTCAAGCAGATGAGCCGACAGGAATCACGCAGCTCAGCTGGCAATTGTCATGCAGATGAGCCGGCAGGAATCACGCAGCTCAGCAGGCCCTGATCACGTGACTCTGCAGGCACTGATCACGTGGCTGATCAAGTCCAGATCACGTGACTGAGCATGCACTGATCACGTGGCTATCATGCACTGATGACGTGACTGCGCATGCACTGATGACGTGGCTGATCGGGCACTGATCACATGGCTCATCATGCACTGATCACGTGTTTATCAGGCAATGATCAGTGACTGACAGGCGCTGATCATGGGACTGTGCACGCACTGATCACGTGGCTATCATGCACTGATCACGTGACTGCGCATGCACTGATGACGTGGCTGTTCGGGCACTGATCACGTGTTTATCAGGCAGTGATCAGTGACTGACAGGCGCTGATCAGGGGACTGTGCACGCACTGATCAGGTGGCTGATCAGGAACTGACCACCTGACCGCGCATGCAGTGATCACGTGGCTGGTCGTTCACTGATCACGTGTTTATCATACGGTGATCACGTGACTGAGAGGCGCTGATCACGTGACTGTGCCGTCAGTGATCACGTGGCTGAGCAGGCACTGATATCGTGACTGAGCATGCACTGATCATGTGCCGGGAGCCGGGGAGGCATTCCACTCTGGACAAAGGTCATGAGGAAGGAGGCTCGGCATACGCAAATGCGGGATCGAGCCTCAGGAGTCCACCCGGATATTCTCGAGCATCTCCCCCCAAAAAACCGGAGTCTGCCTACTGTATTGCTTTGTGCTCTCACCTCTGATTTCACTGGGGGCTGTCCCCCACCACCATCTCGCTCTCTCTGTCAAAGAGTTAACTTACAGCTCCAATTCATAAAGTTCCTTGTCATTCTTCCCTTTAACTTCCAGCTGAGTCTCCATCTGGAGCGCGGAACCCACCACGCTTACTAATTATGCCTGGGCTGCTAAGACCCACTCGAGAAGGTGTCTAGGGTGAGGCACCTTTCGCTATTCGAGAGGGCGCCTGCGGCCTACGTAAGTGGTGCAAACTTCTTGTCTTGAAGTTTGATTGGTCTTCCGCGTAAACCAAGCTACTCAGTCTCTTTTCTCCACCGAATTTTCCTACTGAGCTCTCCTCATACTATTATTCTTGACATCTCTGATTAGCATATAAATAGTCGCCTAGGCCATCTCTCCTTCGAATACCCTGGATCAGTTGGGGCTGGTCCCCGGCAGGTGGCGACCGAACAGGGACCTCAGGAGGCAATACTCAAAGAGCTGAGCAGACACGAACCACGCAATCAGCAGGCAATAAGCATGGAGCTCAGCAGTGACGAATCATGCTGCTCAACTGGCAATAATCAAGCACGTGACCAGGCAGGAATCACGCAGCTCAGCTGGCAATTGTCATGCAGATGAGCCGGCAGGAATCACGCAGCTCAGCAGGCCCTGATCACGTGACTCTGCAGGCACTGATCACGTGGCTGATCAAGTCCAGATCACGTGACTGAGCATGCACTGATCACGTGGCTATCATGCACTGATGACGTGACTGCGCATGCACTGATGACGTGGCTGATCGGGCACTGATCACATGGCTCATCATGCACTGATCACGTGTTTATCAGGCAATGATCAGTGACTGACAGGCGCTGATCATGGGACTGTGCACGCACTGATCACGTGGCTATCATGCACTGATCACGTGACTGCGCATGCACTGATGACGTGGCTGTTCGGGCACTGATCACGTGTTTATCAGGCAGTGATCAGTGACTGACAGGCGCTGATCAGGGGACTGTGCACGCACTGATCAGGTGGCTGATCAGGAACTGACCACCTGACCGCGCATGCAGTGATCACGTGGCTGGTCGTTCACTGATCACGTGTTTATCATACGGTGATCACGTGACTGAGAGGCGCTGATCACGTGACTGTGCCGTCAGTGATCACGTGGCTGAGCAGGCACTGATATCGTGACTGAGCATGCACTGATCATGTGCCGGGAGCCGGGGAGGCATTCCACTCTGGACAAAGGTCATGAGGAAGGAGGCTCGGCATACGCAAATGCGGGATCGAGCCTCAGGAGTCCACCCGGATATTCTCGAGCATCTCCCCCCAAAAAAACCGGAGTCTGCCTACTGTATTGCTTTGTGCTCTCACCTCTGATTTCACTGGGGGCTGTCCCCCACCACCATCTCGCTCTCTCTGTCAAAGAGTTAACTTACAGCTCCAATTCATAAAGTTCCTTGTCATTCTTCCCTTTAACTTCCAGCTGAGTCTCCATCTGGAGCGCGGAACCCACCACGCTTACTAATTATGCCTGGGCTGCTAAGACCCACTCGAGAAGGTGTCTAGGGTGAGGCACCTTTCGCTATTCGAGAGGGCGCCTGCGGCCTACGTAAGTGGTGCAAACTTCTTGTCTTGAAGTTTGATTGGTCTTCCGCGTAAACCAAGCTACTCAGTCTCTTTTCTCCACCGAATTTTCCTACTGAGCTCTCCTCATACTATTATTCTTGACATCTCTGATTAGCATATAAATAGTCGCCTAGGCCATCTCTCCTTCGAATACCCTGGATCAGTTGGGGCTGGTCCCCGGCAGGTGGCGACCGAACAGGGACCTCAGGAGGCAATACTCAAAGAGCTGAGCAGACACGAACCACGCAATCAGCAGGCAATAAGCATGGAGCTCAGCAGTGACGAATCATGCTGCTCAACTGGCAATAATCAAGCACGTGCCCAGGCAGGAATCACGCAGCTCAGCTGGCAATTGTCAAGCAGATGAGCCGACAGGAATCACGCAGCTCAGCTGGCAATTGTCATGCAGATGAGCCGGCAGGAATCACGCAGCTCAGCAGGCCCTGATCACGTGACTCTGCAGGCACTGATCACGTGGCTGATCAAGTCCAGATCACGTGACTGAGCATGCACTGATCACGTGGCTATCATGCACTGATGACGTGACTGCGCATGCACTGATGACCTGACTGATCGGGCACTGATCACATGGCTCATCATGCACTGATCACGTGTTTATCAGGCAGTGATCAGTGACTGACAGGCGCTGATCAGGGGACTGTGCACGCACTGATCAGGTGGCTGATCAGGAACTGACCACCTGACTGCGCATGCAGTGATCACGTGGCTGGTCGTTCACTGATCACGTGTTTATCATACGGTGATCACGTGACTGAGAGGCGCTGATCACGTGACTGTGCCGTCAGTGATCACGTGGCTGAGCAGGCACTGATATCGTGACTGAGCATGCACTGATCATGTGCCGGGAGCCGGGGAGGCATTCCACTCTGGACAAAGGTCATGAGGAAGGAGGCTCGGCATACGCAAATGCGGGATCGAGCCTCAGGAGTCCACCCGGATATTCTCGAGCATCTCCCCCAAAAAAACCGGAGTCTGCCTACTGTATTGCTTTGTGCTCTCACCTCTGATTTCACTGGGGGCTGTCCCCCACCACCATCTCGCTCTCTCTGTCAAAGAGTTAACTTACAGCTCCAATTCATAAAGTTCCTTGTCATTCTTCCCTTTAACTTCCAGCTGAGTCTCCATCTGGAGCGCGGAACCCACCACGCTTACTAATTATGCCTGGGCTGCTAAGACCCACTCGAGAAGGTGTCTAGGGTGAGGCACCTTTCGCTATTCGAGAGGGCGCCTGCGGCCTACGTAAGTGGTGCAAACTTCTTGTCTTGAAGTTTGATTGGTCTTCCGCGTAAACCAAGCTACTCAGTCTCTTTTCTCCACCGAATTTTCCTACTGAGCTCTCCTCATACTATTATTCTTGACATCTCTGATTAGCATATAAATAGTCGCCTAGGCCATCTCTCCTTCGAATACCCTGGATCAGTTGGGGCTGGTCCCCGGCAGGTGGCGACCGAACAGGGACCTCAGGAGGCAATACTCAAAGAGCTGAGCAGACACGAACCACGCAATCAGCAGGCAATAAGCATGGAGCTCAGCAGTGACGAATCATGCTGCTCAACTGGCAATAATCAAGCACGTGACCAGGCAGGAATCACGCAGCTCAGCTGGCAATTGTCAAGCAGATGAGCCGACAGGAATCACGCAGCTCAGCTGGCAATTGTCATGCAGATGAGCCGGCAGGAATCACGCAGCTCAGCAGGCACTGATCACGTGTTTCTGCAGGCACTGATCACGTGGCTGATCAGGTCCAGATCACGTGACTGTGCATGCACTGATCACGTGGCTATCATGCACTGATGACGTGACTGCGCATGCACTGATGACGTGGCTGATCGGGCACTGATCACATGGCTCATCATGCACTGATCACGTGTTTATCAGGCAATGATCAGTGACTGACAGGCGCTGATCATGGGACTGTGCACGCACTGATCACGTGGCTATCATGCACTGATCACGTGACTGCGCATGCACTGATGACGTGGCTGTTCGGGCACTGATCACGTGTTTATCAGGCAGTGATCAGTGACTGACAGGCGCTGATCAGGGGACTGTGCACGCACTGATCAGGTGGCTGATCAGGAACTGACCACCTGACGCGCATGCAGTGATCACGTGGCTGGTCGTTCACTGATCACGTGTTTATCATACGGTGATCACGTGACTGAGAGGCGCTGATCACGTGACTGTGCCGTCAGTGATCACGTGGCTGAGCAGGCACTGATATCGTGACTGAGCATGCACTGATCATGTGCCGGGAGCCGGGGAGGCATTCCACTCTGGACAAAGGTCATGAGGAAGGAGGCTCGGCATACGCAAATGCGGGATCGAGCCTCAGGAGTCCACCCGGATATTCTCGAGCATCTCCCCCCAAAAAAACCGGAGTCTGCCTACTGTATTGCTTTGTGCTCTCACCTCTGATTTCACTGGGGGCTGTCCCCCACCACCATCTCGCTCTCTCTGTCAAAGAGTTAACTTTGAGCTCCAATTCATAAAGTTCCTTGTCATTCTTCCCTTTAACTTCCAGCTGAGTCTCCATCTGGAGCGCGGAACCCACCACGCTTACTAATTATGCCTGGGCTGCTAAGACCCACTCGAGAAGGTGTCTAGGGTGAGGCACCTTTCGCTATTCGAGAGGGCGCCTGCGGCCTACATAAGTGGTGCAAACTTCTTGTCTTGAAGTTTGATTGGTCTTCCGCGTAAACCAAGCTACTCAGTCTCTTTTCTCCACCGAATTTTCCTACTGAGCTCTCCTCATACTATTATTCTTGACATCTCTGATTAGCATATAAATAGTCGCCTAGGCCATCTCTCCTTCGAATACCCTGGATCAGTTGGGGCTGGTCCCCGGCAGGTGGCGACCGAACAGGGACCTCAGGAGGCAATACTCAAAGAGCTGAGCAGACACGAACCACGCAATCAGCAGGCAATAAGCATGGAGCTCAGCAGTGACGAATCATGCTGCTCAACTGGCAATAATCAAGCACGTGACCAGGCAGGAATCACGCAGCTCAGCTGGCAATTGTCAAGCAGATGAGCCGACAGGAATCACGCAGCTCAGCTGGCAATTGTCATGCAGATGAGCCGGCAGGACTCACGCAGCTCAGCAGGCCCTGATCACGTGACTCTGCAGGCACTGATCACGTGGCTGATCAAGTCCAGATCACGTGACTGAGCATGCACTGATCACGTGGCTATCATGCACTGATGACGTGACTGCGCATGCACTGATGACGGTGGCTGATCATGCACGCACTGATCACGTGTTTATCAGCATGCAGTGATCAGTGACTGACAGGCGCTGATCTGGGGACTGTGCACGCACTGATCAGGTGGCTGATCAGGAACTGACCACCTGACTGCGCATGCAGTGATCACGTGGCTGGTCGTTCACTGATCACGTGTTTATCATACGGTGATCACGTGACTGAGAGGCGCTGATCACGTGACTGTGCCGTCAGTGATCACGTGGCTGAGCAGGCACTGATATCGTGACTGAGCATGCACTGATCATGTGCCGGGAGCAGGGGAGGCATTCCACTCTGGACAAAGGTCATGAGGAAGGAGGCTCGGCAGACGCAAATGCGGGATCGAGCCTCAGGAGTCCACCCGGATATTCTCGAGCATCTCCCCCCAAAAAACCGGAGTCTGCCTACTGTATTGCTTTGTGCTCTCACCTCTGATTTCACTGGGGGCTGTCCCCCACCACCATCTCGCTCTCTCTGTCAAAGAGTTAACTTAGAGCTCCAATTCATAAAGTTCCTTGTCATTCTTCCCTTTAACTTCCAGCTGAGTCTCCATCTGGAGCGCGGAACCCACCACGCTTACTAATTATGCCTGGGCTGCTAAGACCCACTCCAGAAGGTGTCTAGGGTGAGGCACCTTTCGCTATTCGAGGGCGCCTGCGGCCTACGTAAGTGGTGCAAACTTCTTGTCTTGAAGTTTGATTGGTCTTCCGCGTAAACCAAGCTACTCAGTCTCTTTTCTCCACCGAATTTTCCTACTGAGCTCTCCTCATACTATTATTCTTGACATCTCTGATTAGCATATAAATAGTCGCCTAGGCCATCTCTCCTTCGAATACCCTGGATCAGTTGGGGCTGGTCCCCGGCAGGTGGCGACCGAACAGGGACCTCAGGAGGCAATACTCAAAGAGCTGAGCAGACACGAACCACGCAATCAGCAGGCAATAAGCATGGAGCTCAGCAGTGACGAATCATGCTGCTCAACTGGCAATAATCAAGCACGTGACCAGGCAGGAATCACGCAGCTCAGCTGGCAATTGTCATGCAGATGAGCCGGCAGGAATCACGCAGCTCAGCAGGCCCTGATCACGTGACTCTGCAGGCACTGATCACGTGGCTGATCAAGTCCAGATCACGTGACTGAGCATGCACTGATCACGTGGCTATCATGCACTGATGGCGTGACTGCGCATGCACTGATGACGTGGCTGATCGGGCACTGATCACATGGCTCATCATGCACTGATCACGTGTTTATCAGGCAATGATCAGTGACTGACAGGCGCTGATCATGGGACTGTGCACGCACTGATCACGTGGCTATCATGCACTGATCACGTGACTGCGCATGCACTGATGACGTGGCTGTTCGGGCACTGATCACGTGTTTATCAGGCAGTGATCAGTGACTGACAGGCACTGATCCGGGGACTATGCACGCACTGATCACGTGGCTGATCATGAACTGACCACCTGACCGCGCATGCACTGATCACGTGGCTGATCGTGCACTGATCACGTGGCTATCATGCACTGATCACGTGGCTATCAGGCACTGATCACGTGACTGTTCCGTCAGTGATCACGTGGCTGAGCAGGCACTGATATCGTGACTGAGCATGCACTGATCATGTGCCGGAAGCCGGGGAGGCATTCCACTCTGGACAAAGGTCATGAGGAGACTCAGGCAGGAATACGCAGCCTCAGCTGGAATTGTCAACAGATCCCCCAAGGGAACCAGCAGCTCAGATGGCATTGTCACCCAGATGAGCTGGCAGAACCCACCACCATCTCGCCTCTCAGAAAGTGACTCTGCAGGCCCTGATCGCGTGGCTGATCAAACACTGATCGTGACTATGAGCATGCACTGATCCTGCGTGGCTATCATCACTGATGACGTGACTGCGCATGCTCTGATGACGTGGCTGATCATGCATTGATCACGTAACTATCATGCACTGATCATGTTGCTGATCATGCAATGATCAGGTGGCTGACTGCACTGATGCGTGGCTGATCTGTACACTGATCACGAGCTATCATGCACTGATCACGCATGGCTATCATGCACTGATCGTGGCGACCATGCACTGATCTCGTGACTGATCATGCCGCCTGATCAGCGTGGTTATCATGCACCAGTCAATGGCTGATCGCCGCATGATCCGTGATGATCATGCACTGAACCGCGAGCCTGATCACGCACACTGATCACGTGGCTGTTCATGCACTGATCGCAGGACTGATCATGCACTGATCCGTGACTGATCATGCACTGATCACGTGGCTGATCATGCACTGATCACGTGCTGATCAGGCACTGATCAGGCTGGCCATCAGCCTGATCCTGGCTGATGTCACCCTGATCACGTGGCTATCATGCACTGATCACGTGACTGATCATGCTGCCCTTGACGTGGCTGTTCATGCACTGATCACGTGTTTGATCAGGCACTGATCACGTGACTGATCAGGCATGATCAGTGACTGTCATGCAATCCGCGAGAACTCGCGCGATCAGGTGGCTGATCAGGAACTGACCACCTGACCGCGCATGCAGTGATCACGTGGCTGGTGCGTTCACTGATCACGTGTTTATCATACGGTGATCACGTGACTGGCGCTGATCACGTGACTGTGCCGTCAGTGATCACGTGGCTGAGGAGGCACTGATATCGTGACTGAGCCTGCACTGATCATGTGCCGGGAGCCGGGGAGGCATTCCACTCTGGACAAAGGTCATGAGGAAGGAGGCTCGGCATACGCAAATGCGGGATCGAGCCTCAGGAGTCCACCCGGATGTTCTCAGCATCTCCCCCAAAAAAACCGGAGTCTGCCTACTGTATTGCTTTGTGCTCTCACCTCTGATTTCACTGGGGCTGTCCCCCACCACCATCTCGCTCTCTCTGTCAAAGGAGTTAACTTACCAATTCATAAAGTTCCTTGTCATTCTTCCCTTTAACTTCCAGCTGAGTCTCCATCTGGAGCGCGGAACCCACCACGCTTACTAATTATGCCTGGGCTGCTAAGACCCACTCGAGAAGGTGTCTAGGGTGAGGCACCTTTCGCTATTCGAGAGGCGCCTGCGGCCTACGTAAGTGGTGCAAACTTCTTGTCTTGAAGCTTGATTGGTCTTCCGCGTAAACCAAGCTACTCAGTCTCTTTTCTCCACCGAATTTTCCTACTGAGCTCTCCTCATACTATTATTCTTGACATCTCTGATTAGCATATAAATAGTCGCCTAGGCCATCTCTCCTTCGAATACCCTGGATCAGTTGGGGCTGGTCCCGGCAGGTGGCGACCGAACAGGGACCTCAGGAGGCAATACTCAAAGAGCTGAGCAGACACGAACCACGCAATCAGCAGGCAATAAGCATGGAGCTCAGCAGTGACAGATCATGCTGCTCAACTGGCAATAATCAAGCACGTGACCAGGCAGGAATCACGCAGCTCAGCTGGCAATTGTCAAGCAGATGAGCCGACAGGAATCACGCAGCTCAGCTGGCAATTGTCATGCAGATGAGCCGGCAGGAATCACGCAGCTCAGCAGGCCCTGATCACGTGACTCTGCAGGCACTGATCACGTGGCTGATCAAGTCCAGATCACGTGACTGAGCATGCACTGATCACGTGGCTATCATGCACTGATGACGTGACTGCGCATGCACTGATGACGTGGCTGATCGGGCACTGATCACATGGCTCATCATGCACTGATCACGTGTTTATCAGGCAATGATCAGTGACTGACAGGCGCTGATCATGGGACTGTGCACGCACTGATCACGTGGCTATCATGCACTGATCACGTGACTGCGCATGCACTGATGACGTGGCTGTTCGGGCACTGATCACGTGTTTATCAGGCAGTGATCAGTGACTGACAGGCGCTGATCAGGGGACTGTGCACGCACTGATCAGGTGGCTGATCAGGAACTGACCACCTGACCGCGCATGCAGTGATCACGTGGCTGGTCGTTCACTGATCACGTGTTTATCATACGGTGATCACGTGACTGAGAGGCGCTGATCACGTGACTGTGCCGTCAGTGATCACGTGGCTGAGCAGGCACTGATATCGTGACTGAGCATGCACTGATCATGTGCCGGGAGCCGGGGAGGCATTCCACTCTGGACAAAGGTCATGAGGAAGGAGGCTCGGCATACGCAAATGCGGGATCGAGCCTCAGGAGTCCACCCGGATGTTCTCGAGCATCTCCCCCCAAAACCGGAGTCTGCCTACTGTATTGCTTTGTGCTCTCACCTCTGATTTCACTGGGGGCTGTCCCCCACCACCATCTCGCTCTCTCTGTCAAAGAGTTAACTTACAGCTCCAATTCATAAAGTTCCTTGTCATTCTTCCCTTTAACTTCCAGCTGAGTCTCCATCTGGAGCGCGGAACCCACCACGCTTACTAATTATGCCTGGGCTGCTAAGACCCACTCGAGAAGGTGTCTAGGGTGAGGCACCTTTCGCTATTCGAGAGGGCGCCTGCGGCCTACGTAAGTGGTGCAAACTTCTTGTCTTGAAGTTTGATTGGTCTTCCGCGTAAACCAAGCTACTCAGTCTCTTTTCTCCACCGAATTTTCCTACTGAGCTCTCCTCATACTATTATTCTTGACATCTCTGATTAGCATATAAATAGTCGCCTAGGCCATCTCTCCTTCGAATACCCTGGATCAGTTGGGGCTGGTCCCCGGCAGGTGGCGACCGAACAGGGACCTCAGGAGGCAATACTCAAAGAGCTGAGCAGACACGAACCACGCAATCAGCAGGCAATAAGCATGGAGCTCAGCAGTGACGAATCATGCTGCTCAACTGGCAATAATCAAGCACGTGACCAGGCAGGAATCACGCAGCTCAGCTGGCAATTGTCAAGCAGATGAGCCGACAGGAATCACGCAGCTCAGCTGGCAATTGTCATGCAGATGAGCCGGCAGGCAATCACGCAGCTCAGCAGGCCCTGATCACGTGACTCTGCAGGCACTGATCACGTGGCTGATCAAGTCAGATCACGTGACTGAGCATGCACTGATCACGTGGCTATCATGCACTGATGACGTGACTGCGCATGCACTGATGACGTAGCTGTTCGGGCACTGATCACGTGTTTATCAGGCAGTGATCAGTGACTGACAGGCGCTGATCAGGGGACTGTGCACGCACTGATCAGGTGGCTGATCAGGAACTGACCACCTGACCGCGCATGCAGTGATCACGTGGCTGGTCGTTCACTGATCACGTGTTTATCATACGGTGATCACGTGACTGAGAGGAGCTGATCACGTGACTGTGCCGTCAGTGATCACGTGGCTGAGCAGGCACTGATATCGTGACTGAGCATGCACTGATCATGTGCCGGGAGCCGGGGAGGCATTCCACTCTGGACAAAGGTCATGAGGAAGGAGGCTCGGCATACGCAAATGCGGGATCGAGCCTCAGGAGTCCACCCGGATATTCTCGAGCATCTCCCCCCAAAAAAACCGGAGTCTGCCTACTGTATTGCTTTGTGCTCTCACCTCTGATTTCACTGGGGGCTGTCCCCCACCACCATCTCGCTCTCTCTGTCAAAGAGTTAACTTACAGCTCCAATTCATAAAGTTCCTTGTCATTCTTCCCTTTAACTTCCAGCTGAGTCTCCATCTGGAGCGCGGAACCCACCACGCTTACTAATTATGCCTGGGCTGCTAAGACCCACTCGAGAAGGTGTCTAGGGTGAGGCACCTTTCGCTATTCGAGAGGGCGCCTGCGGCCTACGTAAGTGGTGCAAACTTCTTGTCTTGAAGTTTGATTGGTCTTCCGCGTAAACCAAGCTACTCAGTCTCTTTTCTCCACCGAATTTTCCTACTGAGCTCTCCTCATACTATTATTCTTGACATCTCTGATTAGCATATAAATAGTCGCCTAGGCCATCTCTCCTTCGAATACCCTGGATCAGTTGGGGCTGGTCCCCGGCAGGTGGCGACCGAACAGGGACCTCAGGAGGCAATACTCAAAGAGCTGAGCAGACACGAACCACGCAATCAGCAGGCAATAAGCATGGAGCTCAGCAGTGACGAATCATGCTGCTCAACTGGCAATAATCAAGCACGTGACCAGGCAGGAATCACGCAGCTCAGCTGGCAATTGTCAAGCAGATGAGCCGACAGGAATCACGCAGCTCAGCTCGCAATTGTCATGCAGATGAGCCGGCAGGAATCACGCAGCTCAGCAGGCCCTGATCACGTGACTCTGCAGGCACTGATCACGTGGCTGATCAAGTCCAGATCACGTGACTGAGCATGCACTGATCACGTGGCTATCATGCACTGATGACGTGACTGCGCATGCACTGATGACGTGGCTGATCGGGCACTGATCACATGGCTCATCATGCACTGATCACGTGTTTATCAGGCAATGATCAGTGACTGACAGGCGCTGATCATGGGACTGTGCACGCACTGATCACGTGGCTATCATGCACTGATCACGTGACTGCGCATGCACTGATGACGTGGCTGTTCGGGCACTGATCACGTGTTTATCAGGCAGTGATCAGTGACTGACAGGCGCTGATCAGGGGACTGTGCACGCACTGATCAGGTGGCTGATCAGGAACTGACCACCTGACCGCGCATGCAGTGATCACGTGGATGGTCGTTCACTGATCACGTGTTTATCATACGGTGATCACGTGACTGAGAGGCGCTGATCACGTGACTGTGCCGTCAGTGATCACGTGGCTGAGCAGGCACTGATATCGTGACTGAGCATGCACTGATCATGTGCCGGGAGCCGGGGAGGCATTGCACTCTGGACAAAGGTCATGAGGAAGGAGGCTCGGCATACGCAAATGCGGGATCGAGCCTCAGGAGTCCACCTGGATATTCTCGAGCATCTCCCCCAAAAAACCGAGTCTGCCTACTGTATTGCTTTGTGCTCTCACCTCTGATTTCACTGGGGGCTGTCCCCCACCACCATCTGGCTCTCTCTGTCAAAGAGTTAACTTACAGCTCCAATTCATAAAGTTCCTTGTCATTCTTCCCTTTAACTTCCAGCTGAGTCTCCATCTGGAGCGCGGAACCCACCACGCTTACTAATTATGCCTGGGCTGCTAAGACCCACTCGAGAAGGTGTCTAGGGTGAGGCACCTTTCGCTATTGAGAGGGCGCCTGCCTACGTAAGTGGTGCAAACTTCTTGTCTTGAAGTTTGATTGGTCTTCCGCGTAAACTACTCAGTCTCTTTTCTCCAGAATTTTCCTACTGAGCTCTCCTCATACTCTTATTCTTGACATCTCTGATTAGCATATAAATAGTCGCCTAGGCCATCTCTCCTTGAATACCCTGGATCAGTTGGGCTGGTCCCCGCAGGTGGCGACCGAACAGGGACCTCAGGAGGCAATACTCAAAGAGCTGAGCAGACACGAACACACGCAATCAGCAGGCAATAAGCATGGAGCTCAGCAGTGACGAATCATGCTGCTCAACTGGCAATAATCAAACACGTGACCAGGCAGGAATCACGCAGATGGCAATTGTCATGCAGATGACCGATCAGGAATCAGCTCAGCAGGCCCTGATAACGTGACTCTGCAGGCGCTATCAATCCGTGGCCCTGATCAAGTATCAAGTCAGGTGACTGAGCATACTGATCACGTGGCTATCATGCACTGATGGG
>NW_026894636.1:0-99834 GCF_032452875.1 Bos javanicus | reverse complement strand
ACTGATCATGCACTGATCACGTGACTGATCATGCAGTGATCACGTGGCTATCATGAACTACTCACGTGGCTGATCATGCAATGATCATGTAGCACCATGTATCACGTGAATGATCATACACCCATCAGGTGACTGATCATGCACTAATCACGTGGCTATCATGCACTGATCACGAGACTGATCATGCACTGTTCACGTCTATATCATGCACTGATCACATGACTGCCCGTGCACTGCTCACGTGGATTATCATACACTAATCTTGTGACAGATCATGCACTGATCACGTGGCTGCTCATGCCCTGATACCGTGACTGAGCATGGACTGATCACATGACTATCATGTAGTGATCACGTGACTTAATGGCGCTGATCATGTGACTGATCATGCGCTGATCATGTTTGCTATCATACACTGATCATGTGCCTCTGAAGGCAATAAACAAAGAGCTGAGTAGGCACGAATCTAACAGTCAGCAGGCAATAATCATGGAACTCAGCTGTGAGGAATCATGCTGCTCAGCTGGCAATAATCAAGCAGCTGAGCAGGCAGGAATTACGCAGCACAGCTGGCAATTGTCAAGCAGATGACAGGCAGGAATCGTGCAGCTCAGCTGGCAATTGTCAAGCAGATGAGCAGACAGTAATCACGCAGCTCAGCAGGCCCAGATCATGTGACTGAGCATGCACTGTTCACGTGGCTGATCATACACTGGTCACGTGATGATCATGCACTGATCACTTGGATATCATGCACTGATCACATGGCTGTACATACACTGTTCACGTGTCTGACCATGCACTGATCACGTGGCTGATCATACACTGCTCACGTAACTGATCATGCACTGATCACGTGGCTATCATCCACTGTTCACGTGGCTGAACATGCACTGTTCACGTGGCTGATCACACACCTGTCACGTGACATATCATGCACTGATCACGTGGCACTCATGCACTGATCACGTGGCTGATCATACTCTGCTCACGTAACTCATGCACACAACACGTGGCTATCATGCACTGCTCACGTGGCTCGTGTTGGAATGATCACGTAGCAACCATATACTGGTAACGTGACTGATCATGCAAAGATCACGTAAATGATCATGCACTGTTCACGTGACTGATCATGTACTGATCACGTGACTGATCATGCACTGACCATGTGGCTATCATGCTCTGCTCACGTGGCTGATCATGCAACGATCACGTAGCAACCATGTACTGGTCACGTGACTGATCATGCACTGATCACGTAATTGATCCTGCACTGATCACGTAGCTCCTCATGCACTGATCACGTGGCTGATCACACATGTATCACGTGACTGATCATGCACTGATCCCTTGGCTCTCATGCACTGATCACGTGGCTGTCATGCACTGATCACGTGGATAACATGCATTGATCACGTGGTTGATCACACACGGATCACATGACTGATCATGCACTGATCACGTGGCTATCATGCACTGATCACGTGGCTATCATGCACTGATCATGTGGCTGATCAGGCAATGATCACGTAGCTACCATGTACTGGTCACGTGACTGATCATGCACTGATCACGTAATTGATCATGCACTGATCATGTGGCTGATCATGCACTGATCACGTGCTGATCATACACTGATCACATAACTGATCATGCACTGATCACGTGACTGATCATGCACTGATCACGTGGCTATCATGCACTGATCACTTGGCTGGACATACACTGATCACGTGCCTGGTCATGCACTGATCACGTGGCTGATCATGCACTGATCACGTGACTGTTCATGCACTGATCTCGTGTCTGATCATGCACTGATCACGTGGCTATCATGCACTGCTCACGTGGCTGATCATGCCATGATCACGCAGCTACCATGTACTGGTCACATGACTGATCATGCACTGATCACGTGACTGATCATGCAGTGATCACGTGGCTATCATGAACTACTCACGTGGCTGATCATGCAATGATCATGTAGCTACCATGTACAGGTCACATGAATGATCATACACCCATCAGGTGACTGATCATGCACTGATCACGTGGCTATCATGCACTGATCACGAGACTGATCATGCACTGTTCACGTCTATATCATGCACTGATCACATGACTGCCCGTGCACTGATCACGTGGATGATCATACACTAATCTTGTGACAGATCATGCACTGATCACGTGGCTGATCATGCACTGATACCGTGACTGAGCATGGACTGATCACATGACTATCATGTAGTGATCACGTGACTTAATGGCGCTGATCATGTGACTGATCATGCGCTGATCATGTTTGCTATCATACACTGATCATGTGCCTCTGGAGGCAATAAACAAAGAGCTGACTAAGCACGAATCAAACAGTCAGCAGGCAATAATCATGGAACACAGGTGTGAGGAATCATGCTGCTCAGCTGGCAATAATCAAGCAGCTGAGCAGGCAGGAATTACGCAGCACAGCTGGCAATTGTCAAGCAGATGACAGGCAGGAATCGTGCAGCTCAGCTGGCAATTGTCAAGCAGATGAGCAGACAGTAATCACGCAGCTCAGCAGGCCCAGATCACGTGACTGAGCATGCATTGTTCACGTGGCTGATCATACACTGATCACGTGATGATCATGCACTGATCACGTGGATATCATGCACTGATCACGTGGCTGGACATACAGTGATCACGTGCCTGGTCATGCACTGATCACGTGGCTGATCATGCACTGAATACGTGGCTGAACATTGACTGTTCACGTGGCTGTTCACACACCTGTCACGTGACATATCACGCACTGATCACCTGGCACTCATGCACTGATCACGTGGCTGATCGTACTCTGCTCACGAAACTCATAATGCACACATCACGTGGCTATCATGCACTGCTCACGTGGTTCGTCATGGAATGATCACGAAGCTACCATATACTGGTCACGTGAATGCTCATGCACAGATCACGTAAATGATCATGCACTGTTCACGTGACTGATCATGTACTGATCACGTGACTGATCATGCACTGATCACGTGGCTATCATGCTCTGCTAACGTGGCTGATCATGCAACGATCACGTAGCAACCATGTACTGGTCACGTGACTGATCATGCACTGATCATGTAATTGATCCTGCAATGATCACGTGGCTCATCACGCACTGATCCGGTGGCTGATCACACAGGTATCACGTGACTGATCATGTACAGATCACGTGACTAATCATGAAGTGATCACGTGGCTATCCTGCACTGATCACGTGACTGATTTCACACGTATCACGTCACTGATCATGCACTGATCACGTGGCTATCATGCACTGATCACGTGACTGATCATGCACAGATCACGTGACTGATCATGCACAGATCACGTAACTGATCATGCACTGATCACCTGGCTATCATACACTGCTCACGTGGCTGATCATGCAGTTATCACGCAGCTACCATGTACTGGTCACATGACTGATCATGCACTGATCACATAATTGATCATGCACTGATCACCTGGCTTATCATGCATTGATCATGTGACTGATCATGTGCTGATCATGTTTGGTGTCACACACTGATCATGTGCCTCTGGAGGCAATGAACATAGAGCTGAGTAGGCAGGAATCAATCAGCAGGCTATCATCATGGAACTCACCTCTGAGAAATCATGCTGCTCAGCTGGCAATAATCAAGTAGATGAGCAGGCAGGAATTACGCAGCACAGGTGGCAATTGTCAAGGAGATGACAGGCAGGAATCGTGCAGCTCAGCTGGAAATTGTCAAGCAGATGAACAGACAGTAATCACGCAGCTCAGCAGGCCCTGATCACGTGACTGAGCATGCACTGTTCACGTGGCTGATCATACACTGATCACGTGATGATCATGCACTGATCACTTGGATATCATGCACTGATCACGTGGCTGATCATACACTGTTCACGTGTCTGCCCATGCTCTGCTCACGTGGCTGATCATACACTGCTCACGTAACTGATCATGCACTGATCACGTGGCTATCATGCACTGATCACGTGGCTGAACATGCACTGTTCACGTGGCTGATCACACACCTGTCACGTGACATATCATGCACTGATCACGTGGCACTCATGCACTGATCACGTGGCTGATCATACTCTGCTCACGAAACTCATCATGCACACATCACGTTTCTATCATGCACTGCTCACGTGGCTCGTCATGGAATGATCACGTAGCTACCCTATACTGGTCACGTGACTGATCATGCACAGATCACGTAAATGATCATGCACTGTACACGTGACTGATCATGTACTGATCACGTGACTGATCATGAACTGATCACGTGGCTGATCATGCACTGATCACGTAATTGATCATGCACTTATCATTTGGCTGATCATGCACTGATCACGTGGCTGATCATACACTGATCACGTGACTGATCATGCACTGATCACGTGACTGATCATGCACTGATCACGTGGCTATCATGCACTGATCACTTGGCTGGTCATACACTGATCACATGACTGATCATGCGCTCTTCACGTGACTGATCATGTACTGATCACGTGACTGATCATGCACTGATCACGTAATTGATCATGCACTGATCACGTGGCTGATCATGCAATGATCACGTGACTGACCATGCACTGATCATGTGATGGATCCTTCACTGATCAGTTGGCTATCATGCACTTATTACTTGGCTGATCATACACAGATCACGTGACTGATAATGCACTGATCATCTGGCTATCGTGCACTCATTACCTGGCTATCGTGCACTGATCACGTGGTTGATCATACACTGATCACGAGACTGATCATGCACTGATCACGTCTATATCATGCACTGATTACATGACTGCCCATGCACTGATCACCCGGATGATCATACACTGATCATGCGACAGATCATGCACTGATCACGTGGCTATCATGCACTGCTCACGCGGCTGTTCATGGAATGATCACGTAGCTACCATGTACTGGTCACGTGAGTGATCATGCACTGATCACGTAATTGATCATGCACTGATCAGGTGACTTATCATGCACTGTTAACGTTAGTGATCATGCACTGATCGCGTAACTGATCATGCACTGATCTCGTGGCTATCATGCACGGCTCATGTGGCTGATCATGCAATGATCACCTAGCTACCATATACTGGTCACGTAACTGATCATGCACTGATCACATAATTGATCATGCACTGATCATGTGGCTGATCATGCACTGATCACGTGGCTGATCATCCACTGATCACGTGACTGATCATGCACTGATTACGAGACTGATCATGCACTGATCACGTGGCTATCATGCACTGATCACGTGGCTGGTCATACACTGATCACGTGCCTGGTCATGCACAGATTACATGACTGATCATGCACTGAACACGTGACTGATCATGCACTGATCACGTGGCTATCATGCACTACTCACGTCGCTGATCATGCAATGATCATGTAGCTACCATGTACCGGTGAGGTGACTGATCATACACCCATCAGATGACGGATCATGCACTGATCACGTGGCTATCATGCACTGTTCACGTGGCTGATCATACACTGATCACCTGCCTGGTCATGCACAGATCACGTGACAAATCATGAACTGATCACATAGCTATCATGAACTGATCACCTGGCTGATCATGCACTGATCACCTGGCTGATCATGCACTGATACCGTGACTGAGCATGGACTGATCACATGACTATCATGTAGTAATCACGTGACTTAATGGCGCTGATCATGTGACTGATCATGCGCTGATCATGTTTGCTATCATACACTGATCTTGTGCCTCTGGAGGCAATAAACAAAGAGCTGAGTAGGCACGAATCAAACAGTCAGCAGGCAATAATCTTGGAACTCAGCTGTGAGGACTCATGCTGCTCAGCTGGCAATAATCAAGCAGCTGAGCAGGCAGGAATTACGCAGCACAGCTGGCAATTGTCAAGCAGATGACAGGCAGGAATCGTGCAGCTCAGCTGGCAGTTGTCAAGCAGATGAGCAGACAGTAATCACGCAGCTCAGCAGGCCCAGATCACGTGACTGAGCATGCACTGTTCACGTGGCTGATCATACACTGATCACGTGATGATCATGCACTGATACATGGATATCATGCACTGATCACGTGGCTGATCATACACTGTTCACGTGTCTGACCATGCACTGATCACGTGGCTGATCATACACTGCTCACGTAACTGATCATGCACTGATCACGTGGCTATCATGCAATGATCACGTGGCTGAACATGCACTGTTCACGTGGCTGATCACACACCTGTCACCTGACATAACATGCACTGATCACGTGGCACTCATGCACTGATCACGTGGCTGATCATACTCTGCTCACGTAACTGATCATGCACACATCACGTGGCTATCATGCACTTCTCACGTGGCTCGTCATGGTTTGATCACGTAACTACCATATACTGGTAACGTGACTGATCATGCACAGATCAGGTAAATGATCATGCACTGTTCACCTGACTGATCATGTACTGATCACGTGACTGATCATGCACTGATCACGTGGCTATCATGCTCTGCTCACGTGGCTGATCATGCAAAGATCACGTAGCAACCATGCACTGATCACGTAATTGATCCTGCACTGATTACGTGGCTCATCATGCACTGATCACGTGGCTGATCACACATGTATCACGTGACTGATCATGCACTGATCACGTGGCTCTCATGCACTGATCACGTGGCTGTCATGCACTGATCACGTGGATATCATGCACTGATCACGTGGCTGATCACACACGTATCACATGACAGATCATGCACTGATCACGTGGCTATCATGCACTGATCACGTGGTTATCATGCACTGATCACGTGGCTTATCAGGCAATGATCACGTAGCTACCATGTACTGGTCACTTGACTGATCATGCACTGATCACGTAATTGATCATGCACTGATCACGTGACTGATCATGCACTGATCACGTGGCTATCATGCACTGATCACTTGGCTGGTCATACACTGATCACGTGCCTGGTAATGCACAGATTACATGACTGATCATGCACTGAACACGTGACTGATCATGCACTGATCACGTGGCTATCATGCACTACTCACGTCGCTGATCATGCAATGATCATGTAGCTACCATGTACCGGTGAGGTGACTGATCATACACCCATCAGATGACGGATCATGCACTGATCACGTGGCTATCATGCACTGTTCACGTGGCTGATCATACACTGATCACCTGCCTGGTCATGCACAGATCACGTGACAAATCATGAACTGATCACATAGCTATCATGAACTGATCACCTGGCTGATCATGCACTGATCACCTGGCTGATCATGCACTGATACCGTGACTGAGCATGGACTGATCACATGACTATCATGTAGTAATCACGTGACTTAATGGCGCTGATCATGTGACTGATCATGCGCTGATCATGTTTGCTATCATACACTGATCTTGTGCCTCTGGAGGCAATAAACAAAGAGCTGAGTAGGCACGAATCAAACAGTCAGCAGGCAATAATCTTGGAACTCAGCTGTGAGGACTCATGCTGCTCAGCTGGCAATAATCAAGCAGCTGAGCAGGCAGGAATTACGCAGCACAGCTCGCAATTGTCAAGCAGATGACAGGCAGGAATCGTGCAGCTCAGCTGGCAGTTGTCAAGCAGATGAGCAGACAGTAATCACGCAGCTCAGCAGGCCCAAATCACGTGACTGAGCATGCACTGTTCACGTGGCTGATCATACACTGATCACGTGATGATCATGCACTGATACTTGGATATCATGCACTGATAACGTGGCTGATCATACACTGTTCACGTGTCTGACCATGCACTGATCACGTGGCTGATCATACACTGCTCACGTAACTGATCATGCACTGATCACGTGGCTATCATGCACTGATCACGTGGCTGAACATGCACTGTTCACGTGGCTGGTCACACACCTGTCACGTGACATATCATGCACTGATCACGTGGCACTCATGCACTGATCACGTGGCTGATCATACTCTGCTCACGTAACTGATCATGCACACATCACGTGGCTGATCATGCACTTCTCACGTGGCTCGTCATGGACTGATCACGTAACTACCATATACTGGTAACGTGACTGATCATGCACGATCACGTAACTGATCATGCACTGTTCACATGACTGATCATGTACTGTTCACGTGGCTGATCATGCACTGATCACGTGGCGATCATGCACTGATCACGTGGCTATCATGCACTGATCACGTGGCTGATCATGCACTGATCACGTGTCTGATCATGCACTGATCACGTGGCTGATCATACACTGATCACGTGACTGATCATGCACTGATCACGTGGCTATCATGCACTGATCACGTGGCTGATCATGCACTGATCACGTGGCTGATCACACACTGTCACGTGACTATCATGCACTGATCACGTGGAACTCATGCACTGATCACGTGGCTGATCATACACTGCTCACGTAACTCATGCACACATCACGTGGCTATCATGCACTGCTCACGTGGCTGTCATGCAATGATCACGTAGCAACCATATACTGGTCACGTGACTGATCATGCACTGATCACGTAAATGATCATGCACTGATCACGTGACTGATCATGCACTGATCACGTGACTGATCATGCACTGATCACGTGGCTATCATGCACTGCTCACGTGGCTGATCATGCAACGATCACGTAGCAACCATGTACTGGTCACGTGACTGATCATGCACTGATCACGTAATTGATCATGCACTGATCACGTGGCTCATCATGCACTGATCACGTGGCTGATCACACATGTATCACGTGACTGATCATGCACTGATCACGTGGCTATCATGCACTGATCACGTGGCTGTCATGCACTGATCACGTGGATATCATGCACTGATCACGTGGCTGATCACACACGTATCACGTGACTGATCATGCACTGATCACGTGGCTGATCATGCACTGATCACGTGGCTATCATGCACTGATCACGTGGCTATCATGCACTGATCACGTGGCTGATCATGCAATGATCACGTAGCTACCATGTACTGATCACGTGACTGATCATGCACTGATCACGTAATTGATCATGCACTGATCACGTGGCTGATCATGCACTGATCACGTGGCTGATCATACACTGATCACATGACTGATCATGCACTGATCACGTGACTGATCATGCACTGATCACGTGGCTATCATGCACTGATCACGTGGCTGATCATACACTGATCACGTGCCTGATCATGCACTGATCACGTGGCTGATCATGCACTGATCACGTGACTGATCATGCACTGATCACGTGTCTGATCATGCACTGATCACGTGGCTATCATGCACTGCTCACGTGGCTGATCATGCCATGATCACGCAGCTACCATGTACTGGTCACATGACTGATCATGCACTGATCACGTGACTGATCATGCACTGATCACGTGGCTATCATGCACTACTCACGTGGCTGATCATGCAATGATCATGTAGCTACCATGTACAGGTCACGTGAATGATCATACACCCATCAGGTGACTGATCATGCACTGATCACGTGGCTATCATGCACTGATCACGAGACTGATCATGCACTGATCACGTCTATATCATGCACTGATCACATGACTGCCCATGCACTGATCACGTGGATGATCATACACTAATCTTGTGACAGATCATGCACTGATCACGTGGCTGATCATGCACTGATACCGTGACTGAGCATGGACTGATCACATGACTATCATGTAGTGATCACGTGACTTAATGGCACTGATCATGTGACTGATCATGCGCTGATCATGTTTGCTATCATACACTGATCATGTGCCTCTGGAGGCAATAAACAAAGAGCTGAGTAGGCACGAATCAAACAGTCAGCAGGCAATAATCATGGAACTCAGCTGTGAGGAATCATGCTGCTCAGCTGGCAATAATCAAGCAGCTGAGCAGGCAGGAATTACGCAGCACAGCTGGCAATTGTCAAGCAGATGACAGGCAGGAATCGTGCAGCTCAGCTGGCAATTGTCAAGCAGATGAGCAGACAGTAATCACGCAGCTCAGCAGGCCCAGATCACGTGACTGAGCATGCACTGTTCACGTGGCTGATCATACACTGATCACGTGATGATCATGCACTGATCACTTGGATATCATGCACTGATCACGTGGCTGATCATACACTGTTCACGTGTCTGACCATGCACTGATCACGTGGCTGATCATGCACTGCTCACGTAACTGATCATGCACTGATCACGTGGCTATCATGCACTGATCACGTGGCTGAACATGCACTGTTCACGTGGCTGATCACACACCTGTCACGTGACATATCATGCACTGATCACGTGGCACTCATGCACTGATCACGTGGCTGATCATACTCTGCTCACGTAACTCATGCACACATCACGTGGCTATCAAGCACTGCTCACGTGGCTCGTCATGGAATGATCACGTAGCAACCATATACTGGTCACGTGACTGATCATGCAAAGATCACGTAAATGATCATGCACTGTTCACGTGACTGATCATGTACTGATCACGTGACTGATCATGCACTGATCACGTGGCTATCATGCTCTGCTCACGTGGCTGATCATGCAACGATCACGTAGCAACCATGTACTGGTCACGTGACTGATCATGCACTGATCACGTAATTGATCATGCACTG
This sequence comes from Bos javanicus, assembly GCF_032452875.1. NCBI lineage: Eukaryota > Metazoa > Chordata > Mammalia > Artiodactyla > Bovidae > Bos > Bos javanicus. The sequence goes on along the minus strand of NW_026894636.1, from coordinate 89,119 downwards.
ATCACGTGGCTCATCATGCACTGATCACGTGGCTGATCACACATGTATCACGTGACTGATCATGCACTGGTCCCGTGGCTCTCATGCACTGATCACGTGGCTGATCATGCACTGATCACGTGGATATCATGCACTGATCACGTGGCTGATCATACACTGATCACGTGACTGATCATGCACTGATCACGTGGCTGATCATGCACTGATCACGTAACTGATCATGCACTGATCACGTGGCTATCATGCACTGATCACGTGGCTGATCATGCACTGATCACGTGGCTGATCACACACTGATCACGTGACTATCATGCACTGATCACGTGGAACTCATGCACTGATCACGTGGCTGATCATACACTGATCACGTAACTCATGCACACATCACGTGGCTATCATGCACTGATCACGTGGCTGATCATGCAATGATCACGTAGCTACCATATACTGGTCACGTGACTGATCATGCACTGATCACGTGGCTGATCATGCACTGATCACGTGACTGATCATGCACTGATCACGTGACTGATCATGCACTGATCACGTGGCTATCATGCACTGCTCACGTGGCTGATCATGCAACGATCACGTAGCTACCATGTACTGGTCACGTGACTGATCATGCACTGATCACGTAATTGATCATGCACTGATCACGTGGCTCATCATGCACTGATCACGTGGCTGATCACACATGATCACGTGACTGATCATGCACTGATCACGTGGCTATCATGCACTGATCACGTGGCTGATCATGCACTGATCACGTGGATATCATGCACTGATCACGTGGCTGATCATGCACTGATCACGTGACTGATCATGCACTGATCACGTGGCTGATCATGCACTGATCACGTGACTGATCATGCACTGATCACGTGGCTATCATGCACTGATCACGTGGCTGATCATGCACTGATCACGTGGCTGATCATGCACTGATCACGTGGCTGATCATGCACTGATCACGTGGCTATCATGCACTGATCACGTGGCTGATCATGCACTGATCACGTGACTGATCATGCACTGATCACGTGGCTGATCATGCACTGATCACGTGACTGATCATGCACTGATCACGTGGCTATCATGCACTGATCACGTGGCTGATCATGCATGATCACGCAGCTATCATGCACTGATCACGTGACTGATCATGCACTGATCACGTGGCTGATCATGCACTGATCACGTGATGATCATGCACTGATCACGTGGATATCATGCACTGATCACGTGGCTGATCATGCACTGATCACGTGTCTGATCATGCACTGATCACGTGGCTGATCATACACTGATCACGTAACTGATCATGCACTGATCACGTGGCTATCATGCACTGATCACGTGGCTGAACATGCACTGTTCACGTGGCTGATCACACACCTGTCACGTGACATATCATGCACTGATCACGTGGCACTCATGCACTGATCACGTGGCTGATCATACACTGCTCACGTAACTCATGCACACATCACGTGGCTATCATGCACTGCTCACGTGGCTGTCATGGAATGATCACGTAGCAACCATATACTGGTCACGTGACTGATCATGCAAAGATCACGTAAATGATCATGCACTGTTCACGTGACTGATCATGCACTGATCACGTGACTGATCATGCACTGATCACGTGGCTATCATGCACTGCTCACGTGGCTGATCATGCAACGATCACGTAGCAACCATGTACTGGTCACGTGACTGATCATGCACTGATCACGTAATTGATCATGCACTGATCACGTGGCTCATCATGCACTGATCACGTGGCTGATCACACATGTATCACGTGACTGATCATGCACTGATCACGTGGCTCTCATGCACTGATCACGTGGCTGTCATGCACTGATCACGTGGATATCATGCACTGATCACGTGGCTGATCACACACGTATCACATGACTGATCATGCACTGATCACGTGGCTATCATGCACTGATCACGTGGCTATCATGCACTGATCACGTGGCTATCATGCACTGATCACGTGGCTGATCATGCACTGATCACGTAGCTACCATGTACTGATCACGTGACTGATCATGCACTGATCACGTAATTGATCATGCACTGATCACGTGGCTGATCATGCACTGATCACGTGGCTGATCATGCACTGATCACGTAACTGATCATGCACTGATCACGTGACTGATCATGCACTGATCACGTGGCTATCATGCACTGATCACGTGGCTGACATACACTGATCACGTGCCTGATCATGCACTGATCACGTGGCTGATCATGCACTGATCACGTGACTGATCATGCACTGATCACGTGACTGATCATGCACTGATCACGTGGCTATCATGCACTGCTCACGTGGCTGATCATGCCATGATCACGCAGCTACCATGTACTGGTCACATGACTGATCATGCACTGATCACGTGACTGATCATGCAGTGATCACGTGGCTATCATGCACTACTCACGTGGCTGATCATGCAATGATCATGTAGCTACCATGTACAGGTCACGTGAATGATCATACACCCATCAGGTGACTGATCATGCACTGATCACGTGGCTATCATGCACTGATCACGAGACTGATCATGCACTGATCACGTCTATATCATGCACTGATCACATGACTGCCCATGCACTGATCACGTGGATGATCATACACTAATCTTGTGACAGATCATGCACTGATCACGTGGCTGATCATGCACTGATACCGTGACTGAGCATGGACTGATCACATGACTATCATGTAGTGATCACGTGACTTAATGGCGCTGATCATGTGACTGATCATGCGCTGATCATGTTTGCTATCATACACTGATCATGTGCCTCTGGAGGCAATAAACAAAGAGCTGAGTAGGCACGAATCAAACAGTCAGCAGGCAATAATCATGGAACTCAGGTGTGAGGAATCATGCTGCTCAGCTGGCAATAATCAAGCAGCTGAGCAGGCAGGAATTACGCAGCACAGCTGGCAATTGTCAAGCAGATGACAGGCAGGAATCGTGCAGCTCAGCTGGCAATTGTCAAGCAGATGAGCAGACAGTAATCACGCAGCTCAGCAGGCCCAGATCACGTGACTGAGCATGCACTGTTCACGTGGCTGATCATACACTGATCACGTGATGATCATGCACTGATCACTTGGATATCATGCACTGATCACGTGGCTGATCATACACTGTTCACGTGTCTGACCATGCACTGATCACGTGGCTGATCATGCACTGCTCACGTAACTGATCATGCACTGATCACGTGGCTATCATGCACTGATCACGTGGCTGAACATGCACTGTTCACGTGGCTGATCACACACCTGTCACGTGACATATCATGCACTGATCACGTGGCACTCATGCACTGATCACGTGGCTGATCATACTCTGCTCACGTAACTCATGCACACATCACGTGGCTATCATGCACTGCTCACGTGGCTCGTCATGGAATGATCACGTAGCTACCATATACTGGTCACGTGACTGATCATGCAAAGATCACGTAAATGATCATGCACTGTTCACGTGACTGATCATGTACTGATCACGTGACTGATCATGCACTGATCACGTGGCTATCATGCTCTGCTCACGTGGCTGATCATGCAACGATCACGTAGCAACCATGTACTGGTCACGTGACTGATCATGCACTGATCACGTAATTGATCCTGCACTGATCACGTGGCTCATCATGCACTGATCACGTGGCTGATCACACATGTATCACGTGACTGATCATGCACTGATCACGTGGCTATCATGCACTGATCACGTGGCTGTCATGCACTGATCACGTGGATATCATGCACTGATCACGTGGCTGATCATGCACTGATCACGTGACTGATCATGCACTGATCACGTGGCTGATCATGCACTGATCACGTGACTGATCATGCACTGATCACGTGGCTGATCATGCACTGATCACGTGGCTGATCATGCACTGATCACGTGGCTGATCATGCACTGATCACGTGACTGATCATGCACTGATCACGTGGCACTCATGCACTGATCACGTGGCTGATCATGCACTGATCACGTGACTCATGCACTGATCACGTGGCTATCATGCACTGATCACGTGGCTGATCATGCACTGATCACGTAGCTATCATGCACTGATCACGTGACTGATCATGCACTGATCACGTGACTGATCATGCACTGATCACGTGACTGATCATGCACTGATCACGTGACTGATCATGCACTGATCACGTGGCTATCATGCACTGATCACGTGGCTGATCATGCACTGATCACGTAGCAACCATGCACTGATCACGTGACTGATCATGCACTGATCACGTAATTGATCATGCACTGATCACGTGGCTCATCATGCACTGATCACGTGGCTGATCACACATGATCACGTGACTGATCATGCACTGATCACGTGGCTGATCATGCACTGATCACGTGGCTGATCATGCACTGATCACGTGGATATCATGCACTGATCACGTGGCTGATCATACACTGATCACGTGTCTGATCATGCACTGATCACGTGGCTGATCATGCACTGATCACGTAACTGATCATGCACTGATCACGTGGCTATCATGCACTGATCACGTGGCTGATCATGCACTGATCACGTGGCTGATCACACACTGTCACGTGACATATCATGCACTGATCACGTGGAACTCATGCACTGATCACGTGGCTGATCATACACTGATCACGTAACTCATGCACACATCACGTGGCTATCATGCACTGCTCACGTGGCTGATCATGGAATGATCACGTAGCTACCATATACTGGTCACGTGACTGATCATGCACTGATCACGTAAATGATCATGCACTGATCACGTGACTGATCATGCACTGATCACGTGACTGATCATGCACTGATCACGTGGCTATCATGCACTGATCACGTGGCTGATCATGCAACGATCACGTAGCAACCATGTACTGGTCACGTGACTGATCATGCACTGATCACGTAATTGATCATGCACTGATCACGTGGCTCATCATGCACTGATCACGTGGCTGATCACACATGATCACGTGACTGATCATGCACTGATCACGTGGCTATCATGCACTGATCACGTGGCTGATCATGCACTGATCACGTGGCTATCATGCACTGATCACGTGGCTGATCACACACGTATCACATGACTGATCATGCACTGATCACGTGACTGATCATGCAGTGATCACGTGGCTATCATGCACTACTCACGTGGCTGATCATGCAATGATCATGTAGCTACCATGTACAGGTCACGTGAATGATCATACACCCATCAGGTGACTGATCATGCACTGATCACGTGGCTATCATGCACTGATCACGAGACTGATCATGCACTGATCACGTCTATATCATGCACTGATCACATGACTGCCCATGCACTGATCACGTGGATGATCATACACTAATCATGTGACAGATCATGCACTGATCACGTGGCTGATCATGCACTGATACCGTGACTGAGCATGGACTGATCACATGACTATCATGTAGTGATCACGTGACTTAATGGCGCTGATCATGTGACTGATCATGCGCTGATCATGTTTGCTATCATACACTGATCATGTGCCTCTGGAGGCAATAAACAAAGAGCTGAGTAGGCACGAATCAAACAGTCAGCAGGCAATAATCATGGAACTCAGGTGTGAGGAATCATGCTGCTCAGCTGGCAATAATCAAGCAGCTGAACAGGCAGGAATTACGCAGCACAGCTGGCAATTGTCAAGCAGATGACAGGCAGGAATCGTGCAGCTCAGCTGGCAATTGTCAAGCAGATGAGCAGACAGTAATCACGCAGCTCAGCAGGCCCAGATCACGTGACTGAGCATGCACTGTTCACGTGGCTGATCATACACTGATCACGTGATGATCATGCACTGATCACTTGGATATCATGCACTGATCACGTGGCTGATCATACACTGTTCACGTGTCTGACCATGCACTGATCACGTGGCTGATCATACACTGCTCACGTAACTGATCATGCACTGATCACGTGGCTATCATGCACTGATCACGTGGCTGAACATGCACTGTTCACGTGGCTGATCACACACCTGTCACGTGACATATCATGCACTGATCACGTGGCACTCATGCACTGATCACGTGGCTGATCATACTCTGCTCACGTAACTCATGCACACATCACGTGGCTATCATGCACTGCTCACGTGGCTCGTCATGGAATGATCACGTAGCAACCATATACTGGTCACGTGACTGATCATGCACAGATCACGTAAATGATCATGCACTGTTCACGTGACTGATCATGTACTGATCACGTGACTGATCATGCACTGATCACGTGGCTATCATGCTCTGCTCACGTGGCTGATCATGCAACGATCACGTAGCAACCATGTACTGGTCACGTGACTGATCATGCACTGATCACGTAATTGATCCTGCACTGATCACGTGGCTCATCATGCACTGATCACGTGGCTGATCACACATGTATCACGTGACTGATCATGCACTGATCACGTGGCTCTCATGCACTGATCACGTGGCTGTCATGCACTGATCACGTGGATATCATGCACTGATCACGTGGCTGATCATACACTGATCACGTGACTGATCATGCACTGATCACGTGGCTGATCATGCACTGATCACGTGACTGATCATGCACTGATCACGTGGCTATCATGCACTGATCACGTGGCTGATCATGCACTGATCACGTGGCTGATCATGCACTGATCATGTGACTATCATGCACTGATCACGTGGACTCATGCACTGATCACGTGGCTGATCATGCACTGATCACGTAACTCATGCACTGATCACGTGGCTATCATGCACTGATCACGTGGCTGATCATGCACTGATCACGTGGCTACCATATACTGATCACGTGACTGATCATGCACTGATCACGTAACTGATCATGCACTGATCACGTGACTGATCATGCACTGATCACGTGACTGATCATGCACTGATCACGTGGCTATCATGCACTGATCACGTGGCTGATCATGCACTGATCACGTAGCAACCATGCACTGATCACGTGACTGATCATGCACTGATCACGTAATTGATCATGCACTGATCACGTGGCTGATCATGCACTGATCACGTGGCTGATCACACATGATCACGTGACTGATCATGCACTGATCACGTGGCTGATCATGCACTGATCACGTGGCTGATCATGCACTGATCACGTGGCTATCATGCACTGATCACGTGGCTGATCATGCACGATCACATGACTGATCATGCACTGATCACGTGACTGATCATGCACTGATCACGTGGCTATCATGCACTACTCACGTGGCTGATCATGCAATGATCATGTAGCTACCATGTACAGGTCACGTGAATGATCATACACCCATCAGGTGACTGATCATGCACTGATCACGTGGCTATCATGCACTGATCACGTGACTGATCATGCACTGATCACGTCTATATCATGCACTGATCACATGACTGCCCATGCACTGATCACGTGGATGATCATACACTAATCTTGTGACAGATCATGCACTGATCACGTGGCTGATCATGCACTGATACCGTGACTGAGCATGGACTGATCACATGACTATCATGTAGTGATCACGTGACTTAATGGCACTGATCATGTGACTGATCATGCGCTGATCATGTTTGCTATCATACACTGATCATGTGCCTCTGGAGGCAATAAACAAAGAGCTGAGTAGGCACGAATCAAACAGTCAGCAGGCAATAATCATGGAACTCAGGTGTGAGGAATCATGCTGCTCAGCTGGCAATAATCAAGCAGCTGAGCAGGCAGGAATTATGCAGCACAGCTGGCAATTGTCAAGCAGATGACAGGCAGGAATCGTGCAGCTCAGCTGGCAATTGTCAAGCAGATGAGCAGACAGTAATCACGCAGCTCAGCAGGCCCAGATCACGTGACTGAGCATGCACTGTTCACGTGGCTGATCATACACTGATCACGTGATGATCATGCACTGATCACTTGGATATCATGCACTGATCACGTGGCTGATCATACACTGTTCACGTGTCTGACCATGCACTGATCACGTGGCTGATCATGCACTGCTCACGTAACTGATCATGCACTGATCACGTGGCTATCATGCACTGATCACGTGGCTGATCACACACCTGTCACGTGACATATCATGCACTGATCACGTGGCACTCATGCACTGATCACGTGGCTGATCATACTCTGCTCACGTAACTCATGCACACATCACGTGGCTATCATGCACTGCTCACGTGGCTCGTCATGGAATGATCACGTAGCAACCATATACTGGTCACGTGACTGATCATGCAAAGATCACGTAAATGATCATGCACTGTTCACGTGACTGATCATGTACTGATCACGTGACTGATCATGCACTGATCACGTGGCTATCATGCACTGCTCACGTGGCTGATCATGCAACGATCACGTAGCAACCATGTACTGGTCACGTGACTGATCATGCACTGATCACGTAATTGATCATGCACTGATCACGTGGCTCATCATGCACTGATCACGTGGCTGATCACACATGTATCACGTGACTGATCATGCACTGATCACGTGGCTCTCATGCACTGATCACGTGGCTGTCATGCACTGATCACGTGGATATCATGCACTGATCACGTGGCTGATCACACACGTATCACATGACTGATCATGCACTGATCACGTGGCTATCATGCACTGATCACGTGGCTATCATGCACTGATCACGTGGCTGATCATGCAATGATCACGTAGCTACCATGTACTGGTCACGTGACTGATCATGCACTGATCACGTAATTGATCATGCACTGATCACGTGGCTGATCATGCACTGATCACGTGGCTGATCATGCACTGATCACGTACTGATCATGCACTGATCACGTGACTGATCATGCACTGATCACGTGGCTATCATGCACTGATCACGTGGCTGATCATGCACTGATCACGTGGCTATCATGCACTGATCACGTGGCTGATCATGCACTGATCACGTGGCTGATCATGCACTGATCACGTGACTGATCATGCACTGATCACGTGACTGATCATGCACTGATCACGTGGCTATCATGCACTGCTCACGTGGCTGATCATGCCATGATCACGCAGCTACCATGTACTGGTCACATGACTGATCATGCACTGATCACGTGACTGATCATGCAGTGATCACGTGGCTATCATGCACTACTCACGTGGCTGATCATGCAATGATCATGTAGCTACCATGTACAGGTCACGTGAATGATCATACACCCATCAGGTGACTGATCATGCACTGATCACGTGGCTATCATGCACTGATCACGAGACTGATCATGCACTGATCACGTCTATATCATGCACTGATCACATGACTGCCCATGCACTGATCACGTGGATGATCATACACTAATCTTGTGACAGATCATGCACTGATCACGTGGCTGATCATGCACTGATACCGTGACTGAGCATGGACTGATCACATGACTATCATGTAGTGATCACGTGACTTAATGGCACTGATCATGTGACTGATCATGCGCTGATCATGTTTGCTATCATACACTGATCATGTGCCTCTGGAGGCAATAAACAAAGAGCTGAGTAGGCACGAATCAAACAGTCAGCAGGCAATAATCATGGAACTCAGGTGTGAGGAATCATGCTGCTCAGCTGGCAATAATCAAGCAGCTGAACAGGCAGGAATTACGCAGCACAGCTGGCAATTGTCAAGCAGATGACAGGCAGGAATCGTGCAGCTCAGCTGGCAATTGTCAAGCAGATGAGCAGACAGTAATCACGCAGCTCAGCAGGCCCAGATCACGTGACTGAGCATGCACTGTTCACGTGGCTGATCATACACTGATCACGTGATGATCATGCACTGATCACTTGGATATCATGCACTGATCACGTGGCTGATCATACACTGTTCACGTGTCTGACCATGCACTGATCACGTGGCTGATCATACACTGCTCACGTAACTGATCATGCACTGATCACGTGGCTATCATGCACTGATCACGTGGCTGAACATGCACTGTTCACGTGGCTGATCACACACCTGTCACGTGACATATCATGCACTGATCACGTGGCACTCATGCACTGATCACGTGGCTGATCATACTCTGCTCACGTAACTCATGCACACATCACGTGGCTATCATGCACTGCTCACGTGGCTCGTCATGGAATGATCACGTAGCAACCATATACTGGTCACGTGACTGATCATGCACAGATCACGTAAATGATCATGCACTGTTCACGTGACTGATCATGTACTGATCACGTGACTGATCATGCACTGATCACGTGGCTATCATGCTCTGCTCACGTGGCTGATCATGCAACGATCACGTAGCAACCATGTACTGGTCACGTGACTGATCATGCACTGATCACGTAATTGATCCTGCACTGATCACGTGGCTCATCATGCACTGATCACGTGGCTGATCACACATGTATCACGTGACTGATCATGCACTGATCACGTGGCTATCATGCACTGATCACGTGGCTGTCATGCACTGATCACGTGGATATCATGCACTGATCACGTGGCTGATCACACACGTATCACATGACTGATCATGCACTGATCACGTGGCTATCATGCACTGATCACGTGGCTATCATGCACTGATCACGTGGCTGATCATGCAATGATCACGTAGCTACCATGCACTGATCACGTGACTGATCATGCACTGATCACGTAATTGATCATGCACTGATCACGTGGCTGATCATGCACTGATCACGTGGCTGATCATGCACTGATCACGTGACTGATCATGCACTGATCACGTGACTGATCATGCACTGATCACGTGGCTATCATGCACTGATCACGTGGCTGATCATGCATGATCACGCAGCTATCATGCACTGATCACGTGACTGATCATGCACTGATCACGTGGCTGATCATACACTGATCACGTGATGATCATGCACTGATCACGTGGCTATCATGCACTGATCACGTGGCTGATCATGCACTGATCACGTGTCTGATCATGCACTGATCACGTGGCTGATCATGCACTGATCACGTAACTGATCATGCACTGATCACGTGGCTATCATGCACTGATCACGTGGCTGATCATGCACTGATCACGTGGCTGATCACACACCTGTCACGTGACATATCATGCACTGATCACGTGGAACTCATGCACTGATCACGTGGCTGATCATACACTGCTCACGTAACTCATGCACACATCACGTGGCTATCATGCACTGCTCACGTGGCTGTCATGCAATGATCACGTAGCAACCATATACTGGTCACGTGACTGATCATGCACTGATCACGTAAATGATCATGCACTGTTCACGTGACTGATCATGCACTGATCACGTGACTGATCATGCACTGATCACGTGGCTATCATGCACTGCTCACGTGGCTGATCATGCAACGATCACGTAGCAACCATGTACTGGTCACGTGACTGATCATGCACTGATCACGTAATTGATCATGCACTGATCACGTGGCTCATCATGCACTGATCACGTGGCTGATCACACATGTATCACGTGACTGATCATGCACTGATCACGTGGCTCTCATGCACTGATCACGTGGCTGTCATGCACTGATCACGTGGATATCATGCACTGATCACGTGGCTGATCACACACGTATCACATGACTGATCATGCACTGATCACGTGGCTATCATGCACTGATCACGTGGCTGATCATGCACTGATCACGTGGCTATCATGCACTGATCACGTGGCTGATCATGCAATGATCACGTAGCTACCATGTACTGATCACGTGACTGATCATGCACTGATCACGTAATTGATCATGCACTGATCACGTGGCTGATCATGCACTGATCACGTGGCTGATCATGCACTGATCACGTACTGATCATGCACTGATCACGTGACTGATCATGCACTGATCACGTGGCTATCATGCACTGATCACGTGGCTGATCATGCACTGATCACGTGGCTGATCATGCACTGATCACGTGACTGATCATGCACTGATCACGTGACTGATCATGCACTGATCACGTGGCTATCATGCACTGCTCACGTGGCTGATCATGCCATGATCACGCAGCTACCATGTACTGGTCACATGACTGATCATGCACTGATCACGTGACTGATCATGCAGTGATCACGTGGCTATCATGCACTACTCACGTGGCTGATCATGCAATGATCATGTAGCTACCATGTACAGGTCACGTGAATGATCATACACCCATCAGGTGACTGATCATGCACTGATCACGTGGCTATCATGCACTGATCACGAGACTGATCATGCACTGATCACGTCTATATCATGCACTGATCACATGACTGCCCATGCACTGATCACGTGGATGATCATACACTAATCTTGTGACAGATCATGCACTGATCACGTGGCTGATCATGCACTGATACCGTGACTGAGCATGGTCTGATCACATGACTATCATGTAGTGATCACGTGACTTAATGGCTCTGATCATGTGACTGATCATGCACTGATCACGTTTGCTATCATACACTGATCATGTGCCTCTGGAGGCAATAAACAAAGAGCTGAGTAGGCACGAATCAAACAGTCAGCAGGCAATAATCATGGAACTCAGGTGTGAGGAATCATGCTGCTCAGCTGGCAATAATCAAGCAGCTGAGCAGGCAGGAATTACGCAGCACAGCTGGCAATTGTCAAGCAGATGACAGGCAGGAATCGTGCAGCTCAGCTGGCAATTGTCAAGCAGATGAGCAGACAGTAATCACGCAGCTCAGCAGGCCCAGATCACGTGACTGAGCATGCACTGTTCACGTGGCTGATCATACACTGATCACGTGATGATCATGCACTGATCACTTGGATATCATGCACTGATCACGTGGCTGATCATACACTGTTCACGTGTCTGACCATGCACTGATCACGTGGCTGATCATACACTGCTCACGTAACTGATAATGCACTGATCACGTGGCTATCATGCACTGATCACGTGGCTGAACATGCACTGTTCACGTGGCTGATCACACACCTGTCACGTGACATATCATGCACTGATCACGTGGCACTCATGCACTGATCACGTGGCTGATCATACTCTGCTCACGTAACTCATGCACACATCACGTGGCTATCATGCACTGCTCACGTGGCTCGTCATGGAATGATCACGTAGCAACCATATACTGGTCACGTGACTGATCATGCAAAGATCACGTAAATGATCATGCACTGTTCACGTGACTGATCATGTACTGATCACGTGACTGATCATGCACTGATCACGTGGCTATCATGCTCTGCTCACGTGGCTGATCATGCAACGATCACGTAGCAACCATGTACTGGTCACGTGACTGATCATGCACTGATCACGTAATTGATCCTGCACTGATCACGTGGCTCATCATGCACTGATCACGTGGCTGATCACACATGTATCACGTGACTGATCATGCACTGATCACGTGGCTCTCATGCACTGATCACGTGGCTGTCATGCACTGATCACGTGGATATCATGCACTGATCACGTGGCTGATCACACACGTATCACATGACTGATCATGCACTGATCACGTGGCTATCATGCACTGATCACGTGGCTATCATGCACTGATCACGTGGCTGATCAGGCAATGATCACGTAGCTACCATGTACTGGTCACGTGACTGATCATGCACTGATCACGTAATTGATCATGCACTGATCATGTGGCTGATCATGCACTGATCACGTGGCTGATCATACACTGATCACATAACTGATCATGCACTGATCACGTGACTGATCATGCACTGATCACGTGGCTATCATGCACTGATCACTTGGCTGGACATACACTGATCACGTGCCTGGTCATGCACTGATCACGTGGCTGATCATGCACTGATCACGTGACTGATCATGCACTGATCACGTGTCTGATCATGCACTGATCACGTGGCTATCATGCACTGCTCACGTGGCTGATCATGCCATGATCACGCAGCTACCATGTACTGGTCACATGACTGATCATGCACTGATCACGTGACTGATCATGCAGTGATCACGTGGCTATCATGCACTACTCACGTGGCTGATCATGCAATGATCATGTAGCTACCATGTACAGGTCACGTGAATGATCATACACCCATCAGGTGACTGATCATGCACTGATCACGTGGCTATCATGCACTGATCACGAGACTGATCATGCACTGATCACGTCTATATCATGCACTGATCACATGACTGCCCATGCACTGATCACGTGGATGATCATACACTAATCATGTGACAGATCATGCACTGATCACGTGGCTGATCATGCACTGATACCGTGACTGAGCATGGACTGATCACATGACTATCATGTAGTGATCACGTGACTTAATGGCGCTGATCATGTGACTGATCATGCGCTGATCATGTTTGCTATCATACACTGATCATGTGCCTCTGGAGGCAATAAACAAAGAGCTGAGTAGGCACGAATCAAACAGTCAGCAGGCAATAATCATGGAACTCAGGTGTGAGGAATCATGCTGCTCAGCTGGCAATAATCAAGCAGCTGAGCAGGCAGGAATTACGCAGCACAGCTGGCAATTGTCAAGCAGATGACAGGCAGGAATCGTGCAGCTCAGCTGGCAATTGTCAAGCAGATGAGCAGACAGTAATCACGCAGCTCAGCAGGCCCAGATCACGTGACTGAGCATGCACTGTTCACGTGGCTGATCATACACTGATCACGTGATGATCATGCACTGATCACTTGGATATCATGCACTGATCACGTGGCTGATCATACACTGTTCACGTGTCTGACCATGCACTGATCACGTGGCTGATCATACACTGCTCACGTAACTGATCATGCACTGATCACGTGGCTATCATGCACTGATCACGTGGCTGAACATGCACTGTTCACGTGGCTGATCACACACCTGTCACGTGACATATCATGCACTGATCACGTGGCACTCATGCACTGATCACGTGGCTGATCATACTCTGCTCACGTAACTCATGCACACATCACGTGGCTATCATGCACTGCTCACGTGGCTCGTCATGGAATGATCACGTAGCAACCATATACTGGTCACGTGACTGATCATGCAGATCACGTAAATGATCATGCACTGTTCACGTGACTGATCATGTACTGATCACGTGACTGATCATGCACTGATCACGTGGCTATCATGCACTGCTCACGTGGCTGATCATGCAACGATCACGTAGCAACCATGTACTGGTCACGTGACTGATCATGCACTGATCACGTAATTGATCATGCACTGATCACGTGGCTCATCATGCACTGATCACGTGGCTGATCACACATGTATCACGTGACTGATCATGCACTGATCACGTGGCTGATCATGCACTGATCACGTGGCTGATCATGCACTGATCACGTGGCTATCATGCACTGATCACGTGACTGATCATGCACTGATCACGTCTATATCATGCACTGATCACATGACTGATCATGCACTGATCACGTGGCTGATCATGCACTGATCATGTGACTGATCATGCACTGATCACGTGGCTGATCATGCACTGATACGTGACTGATCATGGACTGATCACATGACTATCATGTAGTGATCACGTGACTTAATGGCACTGATCATGTGACTGATCATGCACTGATCATGTTTGCTATCATACACTGATCATGTGCCTCTGGAGGCAATAAACAAAGAGCTGAGTAGGCACGAATCAAACAGTCAGCAGGCAATAATCATGGAACTCAGGTGTGAGGAATCATGCTGCTCAGCTGGCAATAATCAAGCAGCTGAGCAGGCAGGAATCGTGCAGCTCAGCTGGCACAGATCACGTGACTGAGCATGCACTGATCACGTGGCTGATCATGCACTGATCACGTGATGATCATGCACTGATCACGTGGATATCATGCACTGATCACGTGGCTGATCATACACTGATCACGTGTCTGACCATGCACTGATCACGTGGCTGATCATACACTGCTCACGTAACTGATCATGCACTGATCACGTGGCTATCATGCACTGATCACGTGGCTGAACATGCACTGTTCACGTGGCTGATCACACACCTGTCACGTGACATATCATGCACTGATCACGTGGCACTCATGCACTGATCACGTGGCTGATCATACTCTGCTCACGTAACTCATGCACACATCACGTGGCTATCATGCACTGCTCACGTGGCTCGTCATGGAATGATCACGTAGCAACCATATACTGGTCACGTGACTGATCATGCACTGATCACGTAAATGATCATGCACTGTTCACGTGACTGATCATGTACTGATCACGTGACTGATCATGCACTGATCACGTGGCTATCATGCACTGCTCACGTGGCTGATCATGCACGATCACGTAGCAACCATGTACTGGTCACGTGACTGATCATGCACTGATCACGTAATTGATCATGCACTGATCACGTGGCTCATCATGCACTGATCACGTGGCTGATCACACATGTATCACGTGACTGATCATGCACTGATCACGTGGCTCTCATGCACTGATCACGTGGCTGTCATGCACTGATCACGTGGATATCATGCACTGATCACGTGGCTGATCACACACGTATCACATGACTGATCATGCACTGATCACGTGGCTATCATGCACTGATCACGTGGCTATCATGCACTGATCACGTGGCTGATCATGCACTGATCACGTAGCTACCATGTACTGGTCACGTGACTGATCATGCACTGATCACGTAATTGATCATGCACTGATCACGTGGCTGATCATGCACTGATCACGTGGCTGATCATGCACTGATCACGTGGCTATCATGCACTGATCACGTGGCTGATCATGCACTGATCACGTGGCTGATCATGCACTGATCACGTGGCTGATCATGCACTGATCACGTGACTGATCATGCACTGATCACGTGGCTGATCATGCACTGATCACGTGACTGATCATGCACTGATCACGTGACTGATCATGCACTGATCACGTGGCTATCATGCACTGCTCACGTGGCTGATCATGCCATGATCACGCAGCTACCATGTACTGGTCACATGACTGATCATGCACTGATCACGTGACTGATCATGCAGTGATCACGTGGCTATCATGCACTACTCACGTGGCTGATCATGCAATGATCATGTAGCTACCATGTACAGGTCACGTGAATGATCATACACCCATCAGGTGACTGATCATGCACTGATCACGTGGCTATCATGCACTGATCACGAGACTGATCATGCACTGATCACGTCTATATCATGCACTGATCACATGACTGCCCATGCACTGATCACGTGGATGATCATACACTAATCATGTGACAGATCATGCACTGATCACGTGGCTGATCATGCACTGATACCGTGACTGAGCATGGACTGATCACATGACTATCATGTAGTGATCACGTGACTTAATGGCGCTGATCATGTGACTGATCATGCGCTGATCATGTTTGCTATCATACACTGATCATGTGCCTCTGGAGGCAATAAACAAAGAGCTGAGTAGGCACGAATCAAACAGTCAGCAGGCAATAATCATGGAACTCAGGTGTGAGGAATCATGCTGCTCAGCTGGCAATAATCAAGCAGCTGAGCAGGCAGGAATTACGCAGCACAGCTGGCAATTGTCAAGCAGATGACAGGCAGGAATCGTGCAGCTCAGCTGGCAATTGTCAAGCAGATGAGCAGACAGTAATCACGCAGCTCAGCAGGCCCAGATCACGTGACTGAGCATGCACTGTTCACGTGGCTGATCATGCACTGATCACGTGACTGATCATGCACTGATCACGTGGCTATCATGCACTGATCACGTGGCTGATCATGCACTGATCACGTGGACCATGCACTGATCACGTGACTGATCATGCACTGATCACGTAACTGATCATGCACTGATCACGTGGCTGATCATGCACTGATCACGTGGCTGATCACACATGTGTCACGTGACTGATCATGCACTGATCACGTGGCTATCATGCACTGATCACGTGGCTGTCATGCACTGATCACGTGGCTATCATGCACTGATCACGTGGCTGATCACACGTATCACGTGACTGATCATGCACTGATCACGTGGCTGATCATGCACTGATCACGTGGCTATCATGCACTGATCACGTGGCTGATCATGCAATGATCACGTAGCTATCATGCACTGATCACGTGACTGATCATGCACTGATCACGTAATTGATCATGCACTGATCACGTGGCTGATCATGCACTGATCACGTGACTGATCATGCACTGATCACGTGGCTGATCATGCACTGATCACGTGACTGATCATGCACTGATCACGTGTCTGATCATGCACTGATCACGTGGCTATCATGCACTGCTCACGTGGCTGATCATGCATGATCACGCAGCTACCATGTACTGGTCACATGACTGATCATGCACTGATCACGTGACTGATCATGCACTGATCACGTGGCTATCATGCACTACTCACGTGGCTGATCATGCAATGATCATGTAGCTACCATGTACAGGTCACGTGAATGATCATACACCCATCAGGTGACTGATCATGCACTGATCACGTGGCTATCATGCACTGATCACGAGACTGATCATGCACTGCACGTCTATATCATGCACTGATCACATGACTGCCCATGCACTGATCACGTGGATGATCATACACTAATCATGTGACAGATCATGCACTGATCACGTGGCTGATCATGCACTGATACGTGACTGAGCATGGACTGATCACATGACTATCATGTAGTGATCACGTGACTTAATGGCACTGATCATGTGACTGATCATGCGCTGATCATGTTTGCTATCATACACTGATCATGTGCCTCTGGAGGCAATAAACAAAGAGCTGAGTAGGCACGAATCAAACAGTCAGCAGGCAATAATCATGGAACTCAGCTGTGAGGAATCATGCTGCTCAGCTGGCAATAATCAAGCAGCTGAGCAGGCAGGAATTACGCAGCACAGCTGGCAATTGTCAAGCAGATGACAGGCAGGAATCGTGCAGCTCAGCTGGCAATTGTCAAGCAGATGAGCAGACAGTAATCACGCAGCTCAGCAGGCCCAGATCACGTGACTGAGCATGCACTGTTCACGTGGCTGATCATACACTGATCACGTGATGATCATGCACTGATCACTTGGATATCATGCACTGATCACGTGGCTGATCATACACTGTTCACGTGTCTGACCATGCACTGATCACGTGGCTGATCATACACTGCTCACGTAACTGATCATGCACTGATCACGTGGCTATCATGCACTGATCACGTGGCTGATCATGCACTGATCACGTGGCTGATCACACACTGTCACGTGACATATCATGCACTGATCACGTGGCACTCATGCACTGATCACGTGGCTGATCATACACTGCTCACTCATGCACACATCACGTGGCTATCATGCACTGCTCACGTGGCTGTCATGGAATGATCACGTAGCTACCATATACTGGTCACGTGACTGATCATGCACTGATCACGTGGCTATCATGCACTACTCACGTGGCTGATCATGCAATGATCATGTAGCTACCATGTACTGGTCACGTGAATGATCATACACCCATCAGGTGACTGATCATGCACTGATCACGTGGCTATCATGCACTGATCACGAGACTGATCATGCACTGATCACGTCTATATCATGCACTGATCACATGACTGCCCATGCACTGATCACGTGGATGATCATACACTAATCTTGTGACAGATCATGCACTGATCACGTGGCTGATCATGCACTGATACCGTGACTGAGCATGGACTGATCACATGACTATCATGTAGTGATCACGTGACTTAATGGCACTGATCATGTGACTGATCATGCGCTGATCATGTTTGCTATCATACACTGATCATGTGCCTCTGGAGGCAATAAACAAAGAGCTGAGTAGGCACGAATCAAACAGTCAGCAGGCAATAATCATGGAACTCAGCTGTGAGGAATCATGCTGCTCAGCTGGCAATAATCAAGCAGCTGAGCAGGCAGGAATTACGCAGCACAGCTGGCAATTGTCAAGCAGATGACAGGCAGGAATCGTGCAGCTCAGCTGGCAATTGTCAAGCAGATGAGCAGACAGTAATCACGCAGCTCAGCAGGCCCTGATCACGTGACTGAGCATGCACTGTTCACGTGGCTGATCATACACTGATCACGTGATGATCATGCACTGATCACTTGGATATCATGCACTGATCACGTGGCTGATCATACACTGTTCACGTGTCTGACCATGCACTGATCACGTGGCTGATCATGCACTGCTCACGTAACTGATCATGCACTGATCACGTGGCTATCATGCACTGATCACGTGGCTGAACATGCACTGTTCACGTGGCTGATCACACACCTGTCACGTGACATATCATGCACTGATCACGTGGCACTCATGCACTGATCACGTGGCTGATCATACTCTGCTCACGTAACTCATGCACACATCACGTGGCTATCATGCACTGCTCACGTGGCTCGTCATGGAATGATCACGTAGCAACCATATACTGGTCACGTGACTGATCATGCAAAGATCACGTAAATGATCATGCACTGTTCACGTGACTGATCATGTACTGATCACGTGACTGATCATGCACTGATCACGTGGCTATCATGCTCTGCTCACGTGGCTGATCATGCAACGATCACGTAGCAACCATGTACTGGTCACGTGACTGATCATGCACTGATCACGTAATTGATCCTGCACTGATCACGTGGCTCATCATGCACTGATCACGTGGCTGATCACACATGTATCACGTGACTGATCATGCACTGATCACGTGGCTCTCATGCACTGATCACGTGGCTGTCATGCACTGATCACGTGGATATCATGCACTGATCACGTGGCTGATCACACACGTATCACATGACTGATCATGCACTGATCACGTGGCTATCATGCACTGATCACGTGGCTATCATGCACTGATCACGTGGCTGATCATGCAATGATCACGTAGCTACCATGTACTGGTCACGTGACTGATCATGCACTGATCACGTAATTGATCATGCACTGATCATGTGGCTGATCATGCACTGATCACGTGGCTGATCATACACTGATCACATAACTGATCATGCACTGATCACGTGACTGATCATGCACTGATCACGTGGCTATCATGCACTGATCACTTGGCTGGACATACACTGATCACGTGCCTGGTCATGCACTGATCACGTGGCTGATCATGCACTGATCACGTGACTGATCATGCACTGATCACGTGTCTGATCATGCACTGATCACGTGGCTATCATGCACTGCTCACGTGGCTGATCATGCCATGATCACGCAGCTACCATGTACTGGTCACATGACTGATCATGCACTGATCACGTGACTGATCATGCAGTGATCACGTGGCTATCATGCACTACTCACGTGGCTGATCATGCAATGATCATGTAGCTACCATGTACAGGTCACGTGAATGATCATACACCCATCAGGTGACTGATCATGCACTGATCACGTGGCTATCATGCACTGATCACGAGACTGATCATGCACTGATCACGTCTATATCATGCACTGATCACATGACTGCCCATGCACTGATCACGTGGATGATCATACACTAATCTTGTGACAGATCATGCACTGATCACGTGGCTGATCATGCACTGATACCGTGACTGAGCATGGACTGATCACATGACTATCATGTAGTGATCACGTGACTTAATGGCGCTGATCATGTGACTGATCATGCGCTGATCATGTTTGCTATCATACACTGATCATGTGCCTCTGGAGGCAATAAACAAAGAGCTGAGTAGGCACGAATCAAACAGTCAGCAGGCAATAATCATGGAACTCAGGTGTGAGGAATCATGCTGCTCAGCTGGCAATAATCAAGCAGCTGAGCAGGCAGGAATTACGCAGCACAGCTGGCAATTGTCAAGCAGATGACAGGCAGGAATCGTGCAGCTCAGCTGGCAATTGTCAAGCAGATGAGCAGACAGTAATCACGCAGCTCAGCAGGCCCAGATCACGTGACTGAGCATGCACTGTTCACGTGGCTGATCATACACTGATCACGTGATGATCATGCACTGATCACTTGGATATCATGCACTGATCACGTGGCTGATCATACACTGTTCACGTGTCTGACCATGCACTGATCACGTGGCTGATCATACACTGCTCACGTAACTGATCATGCACTGATCACGTGGCTATCATGCACTGATCACGTGGCTGAACATGCACTGTTCACGTGGCTGATCACACACCTGTCACGTGACATATCATGCACTGATCACGTGGCACTCATGCACTGATCACGTGGCTGATCATACTCTGCTCACGTAACTCATGCACACATCACGTGGCTATCATGCACTGCTCACGTGGCTCGTCATGGAATGATCACGTAGCAACCATATACTGGTCACGTGACTGATCATGCAAAGATCACGTAAATGATCATGCACTGTTCACGTGACTGATCATGTACTGATCACGTGACTGATCATGCACTGATCACGTGGCTATCATGCTCTGCTCACGTGGCTGATCATGCAACGATCACGTAGCAACCATGTACTGGTCACGTGACTGATCATGCACTGATCACGTAATTGATCCTGCACTGATCACGTGGCTCATCATGCACTGATCACGTGGCTGATCACACATGTATCACGTGACTGATCATGCACTGATCCCGTGGCTCTCATGCACTGATCACGTGGCTGTCATGCACTGATCACGTGGATATCATGCACTGATCACGTGGCTGATCACACACGTATCACATGACTGATCATGCACTGATCACGTGGCTATCATGCACTGATCACGTGGCTATCATGCACTGATCACGTGGCTGATCATGCAATGATCACGTAGCTACCATGTACTGGTCACGTGACTGATCATGCACTGATCACGTAATTGATCATGCACTGATCATGTGGCTGATCATGCACTGATCACGTGGCTGATCATACACTGATCACATAACTGATCATGCACTGATCACGTGACTGATCATGCACTGATCACGTGGCTATCATGCACTGATCACTTGGCTGATCATGCACTGATCACGTGCCTGATCATGCACTGATCACGTGGCTGATCATGCACTGATCACGTGACTGATCATGCACTGATCACGTGGCT
The DNA here is from genome assembly GCF_032452875.1 of Bos javanicus. NCBI lineage: Eukaryota > Metazoa > Chordata > Mammalia > Artiodactyla > Bovidae > Bos > Bos javanicus. The sequence goes on along the minus strand of NW_026894636.1, from coordinate 65,870 downwards.
GATCATGCACTGATCACGTGACTGATCATGCACTGATCACGTGTCTGATCATGCACTGATCACGTGGCTATCATGCACTGCTCACGTGGCTGATCATGCCATGATCACGCAGCTACCATGTACTGGTCACATGACTGATCATGCACTGATCACGTGACTGATCATGCAGTGATCACGTGGCTATCATGCACTACTCACGTGGCTGATCATGCAATGATCATGTAGCTACCATGTACAGGTCACGTGAATGATCATACACCCATCAGGTGACTGATCATGCACTGATCACGTGGCTATCATGCACTGATCACGAGACTGATCATGCACTGTTCACGTCTATATCATGCACTGATCACATGACTGCCCATGCACTGATCACGTGGATGATCATACACTAATCTTGTGACAGATCATGCACTGATCACGTGGCTGATCATGCACTGATACCGTGACTGAGCATGGACTGATCACATGACTATCATGTAGTGATCACGTGACTTAATGGCGCTGATCATGTGACTGATCATGCGCTGATCATGTTTGCTATCATACACTGATCATGTGCCTCTGGAGGCAATAAACAAAGAGCTGAGTAGGCACGAATCAAACAGTCAGCAGGCAATAATCATGGAACTCAGGTGTGAGGAATCATGCTGCTCAGCTGGCAATAATCAAGCAGCTGAGCAGGCAGGAATTACGCAGCACAGCTGGCAATTGTCAAGCAGATGACAGGCAGGAATCGTGCAGCTCAGCTGGCAATTGTCAAGCAGATGAGCAGACAGTAATCACGCAGCTCAGCAGGCCCAGATCACGTGACTGAGCATGCACTGTTCACGTGGCTGATCATACACTGATCACGTGATGATCATGCACTGATCACTTGGATATCATGCACTGATCACGTGGCTGATCATACACTGTTCACGTGTCTGACCATGCACTGATCACGTGGCTGATCATACACTGCTCACGTAACTGATCATGCACTGATCACGTGGCTATCATGCACTGATCACGTGGCTGAACATGCACTGTTCACGTGGCTGATCACACACCTGTCACGTGACATATCATGCACTGATCACGTGGCACTCATGCACTGATCACGTGGCTGATCATACTCTGCTCACGTAACTCATGCACACATCACGTGGCTATCATGCACTGCTCACGTGGCTGTCATGGAATGATCACGTAGCAACCATATACTGGTCACGTGACTGATCATGCAAAGATCACGTAAATGATCATGCACTGTTCACGTGACTGATCATGTACTGATCACGTGACTGATCATGCACTGATCACGTGGCTATCATGCTCTGCTCACGTGGCTGATCATGCAACGATCACGTAGCAACCATGTACTGGTCACGTGACTGATCATGCACTGATCACGTAATTGATCATGCACTGATCACGTGGCTCATCATGCACTGATCACGTGGCTGATCACACATGTATCACGTGACTGATCATGCACTGATCACGTGGCTCTCATGCACTGATCACGTGGCTGTCATGCACTGATCACGTGGATATCATGCACTGATCACGTGGCTGATCACACACGTATCACATGACTGATCATGCACTGATCACGTGGCTATCATGCACTGATCACGTGGCTATCATGCACTGATCACGTGGCTGATCATGCAATGATCACGTAGCTACCATGTACTGGTCACGTGACTGATCATGCACTGATCACGTAATTGATCATGCACTGATCACGTGGCTGATCATGCACTGATCACGTGGCTGATCATGCACTGATCACGTGACTGATCATGCACTGATCACGTGACTGATCATGCACTGATCACGTGGCTATCATGCACTGATCACGTGGCTGACATACACTGATCACGTGCCTGATCATGCACTGATCACGTGGCTGATCATGCACTGATCACGTGACTGATCATGCACTGATCACGTGGCTGATCATGCACTGATCACGTGGCTATCATGCACTGATCACGTGGCTGATCATGCATGATCACGCAGCTACCATGCACTGATCACGTGACTGATCATGCACTGATCACGTGACTGATCATGCACTGATCACGTGGCTATCATGCACTGATCACGTGGCTGATCATGCACTGATCACGTGGCTATCATGCACTGATCACGTGGCTGATCACACTATCACGTGACTGATCATGCACTGATCACGTGGCTATCATGCACTGATCACGTGGCTATCATGCACTGATCACGTGGCTGATCATGCACTGATCACGTAGCTATCATGCACTGATCACGTGACTGATCATGCACTGATCACGTAATTGATCATGCACTGATCACGTGGCTGATCATGCACTGATCACGTGGCTGATCATGCACTGATCACGTGACTGATCATGCACTGATCACGTGACTGATCATGCACTGATCACGTGGCTATCATGCACTGATCACGTGGCTGATCATGCACTGATCACGTGGCTGATCATGCACTGATCACGTGACTGATCATGCACTGATCACGTGTCTGATCATGCACTGATCACGTGGCTATCATGCACTGCTCACGTGGCTGATCATGCATGATCACGCAGCTACCATGTACTGGTCACATGACTGATCATGCACTGATCACGTGACTGATCATGCAGTGATCACGTGGCTATCATGCACTACTCACGTGGCTGATCATGCAATGATCATGTAGCTACCATGTACAGGTCACGTGAATGATCATACACCCATCAGGTGACTGATCATGCACTGATCACGTGGCTATCATGCACTGATCACGAGACTGATCATGCACTGATCACGTCTATATCATGCACTGATCACATGACTGCCCATGCACTGATCACGTGGATGATCATACACTAATCATGTGACAGATCATGCACTGATCACGTGGCTGATCATGCACTGATACCGTGACTGAGCATGGACTGATCACATGACTATCATGTAGTGATCACGTGACTTAATGGCGCTGATCATGTGACTGATCATGCGCTGATCATGTTTGCTATCATACACTGATCATGTGCCTCTGGAGGCAATAAACAAAGAGCTGAGTAGGCACGAATCAAACAGTCAGCAGGCAATAATCATGGAACTCAGCTGTGAGGAATCATGCTGCTCAGCTGGCAATAATCAAGCAGCTGAGCAGGCAGGAATTACGCAGCACAGCTGGCAATTGTCAAGCAGATGACAGGCAGGAATCGTGCAGCTCAGCTGGCAATTGTCAAGCAGATGAGCAGACAGTAATCACGCAGCTCAGCAGGCCCAGATCACGTGACTGAGCATGCACTGTTCACGTGGCTGATCATACACTGATCACGTGATGATCATGCACTGATCACTTGGATATCATGCACTGATCACGTGGCTGATCATACACTGTTCACGTGTCTGACCATGCACTGATCACGTGGCTGATCATACACTGCTCACGTAACTGATCATGCACTGATCACGTGGCTATCATGCACTGATCACGTGGCTGAACATGCACTGTTCACGTGGCTGATCACACACCTGTCACGTGACATATCATGCACTGATCACGTGGCACTCATGCACTGATCACGTGGCTGATCATACTCTGCTCACGTAACTCATGCACACATCACGTGGCTATCATGCACTGCTCACGTGGCTCGTCATGGAATGATCACGTAGCTACCATATACTGGTCACGTGACTGATCATGCACAGATCACGTAAATGATCATGCACTGTTCACGTGACTGATCATGTACTGATCACGTGACTGATCATGCACTGATCACGTGGCTATCATGCTCTGCTCACGTGGCTGATCATGCAACGATCACGTAGCAACCATGTACTGGTCACGTGACTGATCATGCACTGATCACGTAATTGATCCTGCACTGATCACGTGGCTCATCATGCACTGATCACGTGGCTGATCACACATGTATCACGTGACTGATCATGCACTGATCACGTGGCTCTCATGCACTGATCACGTGGCTGTCATGCACTGATCACGTGGATATCATGCACTGATCACGTGGCTGATCATGCACTGATCACGTGACTGATCATGCACTGATCACGTGGCTGATCATGCACTGATCACGTGGCTGATCATGCACTGATCACGTGGCTATCATGCACTGATCACGTGGCTGATCATGCACTGATCACGTGGCTGATCATGCACTGATCACGTGACTATCATGCACTGATCACGTGGCTGATCATGCACTGATCACGTGGCTGATCATACACTGATCACGTAACTCATGCACATCACGTGGCTATCATGCACTGATCACGTGGCTGTCATGCACTGATCACGTGGCTATCATGCACTGATCACGTGACTGATCATGCACTGATCACGTGACTGATCATGCACTGATCACGTGACTGATCATGCACTGATCACGTGACTGATCATGCACTGATCACGTGGCTATCATGCACTGATCACGTGGCTGATCATGCACGATCACGTAGCTACCATGTACTGGTCACGTGACTGATCATGCACTGATCACGTAACTGATCATGCACTGATCACGTGGCTGATCATGCACTGATCACGTGGCTGATCACACATGATCACGTGACTGATCATGCACTGATCACGTGGCTATCATGCACTGATCACGTGGCTGATCATGCACTGATCACGTGGATATCATGCACTGATCACGTGGCTGATCATGCACTGATCACGTGACTGATCATGCACTGATCACGTGGCTGATCATGCACTGATCACGTGACTGATCATGCACTGATCACGTGGCTATCATGCACTGATCACGTGGCTGATCATGCACTGATCACGTGGCTGATCACACACTGTCACGTGACTATCATGCACTGATCACGTGGACTCATGCACTGATCACGTGGCTGATCATGCACTGATCACGTGGCTGATCACACTGATCACGTGACTGATCATGCACTGATCACGTGGCTATCATGCACTGATCACGTGGCTGATCATGCACTGATCACGTGGATGATCATGCACTGATCACGTGGCTGATCATGCACTGATCACGTGACTGATCATGCACTGATCACGTGGCTGATCATGCACTGCTCACGTGGCTGATCATGCACGATCACGTGCAACCATGTACTGGTCACGTGACTGATCATGCACTGATCACGTAATTGATCATGCACTGATCACGTGGCTGATCATGCACTGATCACGTGGCTGATCACACATGATCACGTGACTGATCATGCACTGATCACGTGGCTCTCATGCACTGATCACGTGGCTGTCATGCACTGATCACGTGGATATCATGCACTGATCACGTGGCTGATCACACACGTATCACGTGACTGATCATGCACTGATCACGTGGCTATCATGCACTGATCACGTGGCTATCATGCACTGATCACGTGGCTGATCATGCAATGATCACGTAGCTACCATGTACTGGTCACGTGACTGATCATGCACTGATCACGTAATTGATCATGCACTGATCACGTGGCTGATCATGCACTGATCACGTGGCTGATCATACACTGATCACGTACTGATCATGCACTGATCACGTGACTGATCATGCACTGATCACGTGGCTATCATGCACTGATCACGTGGCTGACATGCACTGATCACGTGCCTGATCATGCACTGATCACGTGACTGATCATGCACTGATCACGTGTCTGATCATGCACTGATCACGTGGCTATCATGCACTGCTCACGTGGCTGATCATGCCATGATCACGCAGCTACCATGTACTGGTCACATGACTGATCATGCACTGATCACGTGACTGATCATGCAGTGATCACGTGGCTATCATGCACTACTCACGTGGCTGATCATGCAATGATCATGTAGCTACCATGTACAGGTCACGTGAATGATCATACACCCATCAGGTGACTGATCATGCACTGATCACGTGGCTATCATGCACTGATCACGAGACTGATCATGCACTGATCACGTCTATATCATGCACTGATCACATGACTGCCCATGCACTGATCACGTGGATGATCATACACTAATCATGTGACAGATCATGCACTGATCACGTGGCTGATCATGCACTGATACCGTGACTGAGCATGGACTGATCACATGACTATCATGTAGTGATCACGTGACTTAATGGCGCTGATCATGTGACTGATCATGCGCTGATCATGTTTGCTATCATACACTGATCATGTGCCTCTGGAGGCAATAAACAAAGAGCTGAGTAGGCACGAATCAAACAGTCAGCAGGCAATAATCATGGAACTCAGGTGTGAGGAATCATGCTGCTCAGCTGGCAATAATCAAGCAGCTGAGCAGGCAGGAATTACGCAGCACAGCTGGCAATTGTCAAGCAGATGACAGGCAGGAATCGTGCAGCTCAGCTGGCAATTGTCAAGCAGATGAGCAGACAGTAATCACGCAGCTCAGCAGGCCCAGATCACGTGACTGAGCATGCACTGTTCACGTGGCTGATCATACACTGATCACGTGATGATCATGCACTGATCACTTGGATATCATGCACTGATCACGTGGCTGATCATACACTGTTCACGTGTCTGACCATGCACTGATCACGTGGCTGATCATACACTGCTCACGTAACTGATCATGCACTGATCACGTGGCTATCATGCACTGATCACGTGGCTGAACATGCACTGTTCACGTGGCTGATCACACACCTGTCACGTGACATATCATGCACTGATCACGTGGCACTCATGCACTGATCACGTGGCTGATCATACTCTGCTCACGTAACTCATGCACACATCACGTGGCTATCATGCACTGCTCACGTGGCTCGTCATGGAATGATCACGTAGCAACCATATACTGGTCACGTGACTGATCATGCAGATCACGTAAATGATCATGCACTGTTCACGTGACTGATCATGTACTGATCACGTGACTGATCATGCACTGATCACGTGGCTATCATGCACTGCTCACGTGGCTGATCATGCAACGATCACGTAGCAACCATGTACTGGTCACGTGACTGATCATGCACTGATCACGTAATTGATCATGCACTGATCACGTGGCTCATCATGCACTGATCACGTGGCTGATCACACATGTATCACGTGACTGATCATGCACTGATCACGTGGCTCTCATGCACTGATCACGTGGCTGATCATGCACTGATCACGTGGCTATCATGCACTGATCACGTGACTGATCATGCACTGATCACGTCTATATCATGCACTGATCACATGACTGCCCATGCACTGATCACGTGGATGATCATGCACTGATCATGTGACTGATCATGCACTGATCACGTGGCTGATCATGCACTGATCACGTGACTGAGCATGGACTGATCACATGACTATCATGTAGTGATCACGTGACTTAATGGCACTGATCATGTGACTGATCATGCACTGATCATGTTTGCTATCATACACTGATCATGTGCCTCTGGAGGCAATAAACAAAGAGCTGAGTAGGCACGAATCAAACAGTCAGCAGGCAATAATCATGGAACTCAGGTGTGAGGAATCATGCTGCTCAGCTGGCAATAATCAAGCAGCTGAGCAGGCAGGAATCGTGCAGCTCAGCTGGCACAGATCACGTGACTGAGCATGCACTGATCACGTGGCTGATCATGCACTGATCACGTGATGATCATGCACTGATCACGTGGATATCATGCACTGATCACGTGGCTGATCATACACTGTTCACGTGTCTGACCATGCACTGATCACGTGGCTGATCATACACTGCTCACGTAACTGATCATGCACTGATCACGTGGCTATCATGCACTGATCACGTGGCTGAACATGCACTGTTCACGTGGCTGATCACACACCTGTCACGTGACATATCATGCACTGATCACGTGGCACTCATGCACTGATCACGTGGCTGATCATACTCTGCTCACGTAACTCATGCACACATCACGTGGCTATCATGCACTGCTCACGTGGCTCGTCATGGAATGATCACGTAGCAACCATATACTGGTCACGTGACTGATCATGCACTGATCACGTAAATGATCATGCACTGTTCACGTGACTGATCATGTACTGATCACGTGACTGATCATGCACTGATCACGTGGCTATCATGCTCTGCTCACGTGGCTGATCATGCAACGATCACGTAGCAACCATGTACTGGTCACGTGACTGATCATGCACTGATCACGTAATTGATCCTGCACTGATCACGTGGCTCATCATGCACTGATCACGTGGCTGATCACACATGTATCACGTGACTGATCATGCACTGATCACGTGGCTCTCATGCACTGATCACGTGGCTGTCATGCACTGATCACGTGGATATCATGCACTGATCACGTGGCTGATCACACACGTATCACATGACTGATCATGCACTGATCACGTGGCTATCATGCACTGATCACGTGGCTATCATGCACTGATCACGTGGCTGATCATGCAATGATCACGTAGCTACCATGTACTGGTCACGTGACTGATCATGCACTGATCACGTAATTGATCATGCACTGATCATGTGGCTGATCATGCACTGATCACGTGGCTGATCATGCACTGATCACGTGGCTGATCATGCACTGATCACGTGGCTGATCATGCACTGATCACGTGGCTGATCATGCACTGATCACGTGGCTGATCATGCACTGATCACGTGACTGATCATGCACTGATCACGTGGCTGATCATGCACTGATCACGTGACTGATCATGCACTGATCACGTGACTGATCATGCACTGATCACGTGGCTATCATGCACTGCTCACGTGGCTGATCATGCCATGATCACGCAGCTACCATGTACTGGTCACATGACTGATCATGCACTGATCACGTGACTGATCATGCAGTGATCACGTGGCTATCATGCACTACTCACGTGGCTGATCATGCAATGATCATGTAGCTACCATGTACAGGTCACGTGAATGATCATACACCCATCAGGTGACTGATCATGCACTGATCACGTGGCTATCATGCACTGATCACGAGACTGATCATGCACTGATCACGTCTATATCATGCACTGATCACATGACTGCCCATGCACTGATCACGTGGATGATCATACACTAATCTTGTGACAGATCATGCACTGATCACGTGGCTGATCATGCACTGATACCGTGACTGAGCATGGACTGATCACATGACTATCATGTAGTGATCACGTGACTTAATGGCGCTGATCATGTGACTGATCATGCGCTGATCATGTTTGCTATCATACACTGATCATGTGCCTCTGGAGGCAATAAACAAAGAGCTGAGTAGGCACGAATCAAACAGTCAGCAGGCAATAATCATGGAACTCAGGTGTGAGGAATCATGCTGCTCAGCTGGCAATAATCAAGCAGCTGAGCAGGCAGGAATTACGCAGCACAGCTGGCAATTGTCAAGCAGATGACAGGCAGGAATCGTGCAGCTCAGCTGGCAATTGTCAAGCAGATGAGCAGACAGTAATCACGCAGCTCAGCAGGCCCAGATCACGTGACTGAGCATGCACTGTTCACGTGGCTGATCATACACTGATCACGTGACTGATCATGCACTGATCACGTGGCTATCATGCACTGATCACGTGGCTGATCATGCACTGATCACGTGCTGACCATGCACTGATCACGTGGCTGATCATGCACTGATCACGTAACTGATCATGCACTGATCACGTGGCTATCATGCACTGATCACGTGGCTGATCACACATGTTCACGTGACTGATCATGCACTGATCACGTGGCTATCATGCACTGATCACGTGGCTGTCATGCACTGATCACGTGGCTATCATGCACTGATCACGTGGCTGATCACACACATCACGTGACTGATCATGCACTGATCACGTGGCTATCATGCACTGATCACGTGGCTATCATGCACTGATCACGTGGCTGATCATGCAATGATCACGTAGCTATCATGCACTGATCACGTGACTGATCATGCACTGATCACGTGACTGATCATGCACTGATCACGTGGCTGATCATGCACTGATCACGTGGCTGATCATGCACTGATCACGTGGCTGATCATGCACTGATCACGTGACTGATCATGCACTGATCACGTGACTGATCATGCACTGATCACGTGGCTATCATGCACTGATCACGTGGCTGATCATGCACTGATCACGCAGCTATCATGCACTGATCACGTGACTGATCATGCACTGATCACGTGGCTCATGCACTGATCACGTGGCTGTCATGCACTGATCACGTGGATATCATGCACTGATCACGTGGCTGATCACACACGTATCACATGACTGATCATGCACTGATCACGTGGCTATCATGCACTGATCACGTGGCTGATCATGCACTGATCACGTGGCTATCATGCACTGATCACGTGGCTGATGCACTGATCACGTGACTGATCATGCACTGATCACGTGGCTGATCATGCACTGATCACGTGGCTGATCATGCACTGATCACGTGGCTGATCATGCACTGATCACGTGGCTATCATGCACTGATCACGTGACTGATCATGCACTGATCACGTGACTGATCATGCACTGATCACGTGGCTATCATGCACTGATCACGTGGCTGATCATGCACTGATCACGTGGCTGATCATGCACTGATCACGTGACTGATCATGCACTGATCACGTGTCTGATCATGCACTGATCACGTGGCTATCATGCACTGCTCACGTGGCTGATCATGCCATGATCACGCAGCTACCATGTACTGGTCACATGACTGATCATGCACTGATCACGTGACTGATCATGCAGTGATCACGTGGCTATCATGCACTACTCACGTGGCTGATCATGCAATGATCATGTAGCTACCATGTACAGGTCACGTGAATGATCATACACCCATCAGGTGACTGATCATGCACTGATCACGTGGCTATCATGCACTGATCACGAGACTGATCATGCACTGTCACGTCTATATCATGCACTGATCACATGACTGCCCATGCACTGATCACGTGGATGATCATACACTAATCTTGTGACAGATCATGCACTGATCACGTGGCTGATCATGCACTGATACCGTGACTGAGCATGGACTGATCACATGACTATCATGTAGTGATCACGTGACTTAATGGCGCTGATCATGTGACTGATCATGCGCTGATCATGTTTGCTATCATACACTGATCATGTGCCTCTGGAGGCAATAAACAAAGAGCTGAGTAGGCACGAATCAAACAGTCAGCAGGCAATAATCATGGAACTCAGGTGTGAGGAATCATGCTGCTCAGCTGGCAATAATCAAGCAGCTGAGCAGGCAGGAATTACGCAGCACAGCTGGCAATTGTCAAGCAGATGACAGGCAGGAATCGTGCAGCTCAGCTGGCAATTGTCAAGCAGATGAGCAGACAGTAATCACGCAGCTCAGCAGGCCCAGATCACGTGACTGAGCATGCACTGTTCACGTGGCTGATCATACACTGATCACGTGATGATCATGCACTGATCACTTGGATATCATGCACTGATCACGTGGCTGATCATACACTGTTCACGTGTCTGACCATGCACTGATCACGTGGCTGATCATACACTGCTCACGTAACTGATCATGCACTGATCACGTGGCTATCATGCACTGATCACGTGGCTGAACATGCACTGTTCACGTGGCTGATCACACACCTGTCACGTGACATATCATGCACTGATCACGTGGCACTCATGCACTGATCACGTGGCTGATCATACTCTGCTCACGTAACTCATGCACACATCACGTGGCTATCATGCACTGCTCACGTGGCTCGTCATGGAATGATCACGTAACCATATACTGGTCACGTGACTGATCATGCACAGATCACGTAAATGATCATGCACTGTTCACGTGACTGATCATGTACTGATCACGTGACTGATCATGCACTGATCACGTGGCTATCATGCTCTGCTCACGTGGCTGATCATGCAACGATCACGTAGCAACCATGTACTGGTCACGTGACTGATCATGCACTGATCACGTAATTGATCCTGCACTGATCACGTGGCTCATCATGCACTGATCACGTGGCTGATCACACATGTATCACGTGACTGATCATGCACTGATCACGTGGCTCTCATGCACTGATCACGTGGCTGTCATGCACTGATCACGTGGATATCATGCACTGATCACGTGGCTGATCACACACGTATCACATGACTGATCATGCACTGATCACGTGGCTATCATGCACTGATCACGTGGCTATCATGCACTGATCACGTGGCTGATCATGCAATGATCACGTAGCTACCATGTACTGGTCACGTGACTGATCATGCACTGATCACGTAATTGATCATGCACTGATCACGTGGCTGATCATGCACTGATCACGTGGCTGATCATGCACTGATCACGTGACTGATCATGCACTGATCACGTGACTGATCATGCACTGATCACGTGGCTATCATGCACTGATCACGTGGCTGATCATGCACTGATCACGTGCCTGATCATGCACTGATCACGTGGCTGATCATGCACTGATCACGTGACTGATCATGCACTGATCACGTGTCTGATCATGCACTGATCACGTGGCTATCATGCACTGATCACGTGGCTGATCATGCATGATCACGCAGCTACCATGTACTGATCACGTGACTGATCATGCACTGATCACGTGACTGATCATGCACTGATCACGTGGCTATCATGCACTGATCACGTGGCTGATCATGCACTGATCACGTGGCTATCATGCACTGATCACGTGGCTGATCACACTATCACATGACTGATCATGCACTGATCACGTGGCTATCATGCACTGATCACGTGGCTATCATGCACTGATCACGTGGCTGATCATGCAATGATCACGTAGCTACCATGTACTGTCACGTGACTGATCATGCACTGATCACGTGATTGATCATGCACTGATCACGTGGCTGATCATGCACTGATCACGTGGCTGATCATGCACTGATCACATGACTGATCATGCACTGATCACGTGACTGATCATGCACTGATCACGTGGCTATCATGCACTGATCACGTGGCTGATCATGCACTGATCACGTGCCTGATCATGCACTGATCACGTGACTGATCATGCACTGATCACGTGTCTGATCATGCACTGATCACGTGGCTATCATGCACTGCTCACGTGGCTGATCATGCCATGATCACGCAGCTACCATGTACTGGTCACATGACTGATCATGCACTGATCACGTGACTGATCATGCAGTGATCACGTGGCTATCATGCACTACTCACGTGGCTGATCATGCAATGATCATGTAGCTACCATGTACAGGTCACGTGAATGATCATACACCCATCAGGTGACTGATCATGCACTGATCACGTGGCTATCATGCACTGATCACGAGACTGATCATGCACTGATCACGTCTATATCATGCACTGATCACATGACTGCCCATGCACTGATCACGTGGATGATCATACACTAATCTTGTGACAGATCATGCACTGATCACGTGGCTGATCATGCACTGATACCGTGACTGAGCATGGACTGATCACATGACTATCATGTAGTGATCACGTGACTTAATGGCGCTGATCATGTGACTGATCATGCGCTGATCATGTTTGCTATCATACACTGATCATGTGCCTCTGGAGGCAATAAACAAAGAGCTGAGTAGGCACGAATCAAACAGTCAGCAGGCAATAATCATGGAACTCAGCTGTGAGGAATCATGCTGCTCAGCTGGCAATAATCAAGCAGCTGAGCAGGCAGGAATTACGCAGCACAGCTGGCAATTGTCAAGCAGATGACAGGCAGGAATCGTGCAGCTCAGCTGGCAATTGTCAAGCAGATGAGCAGACAGTAATCACGCAGCTCAGCAGGCCCAGATCACGTGACTGAGCATGCACTGTTCACGTGGCTGATCATACACTGATCACGTGATGATCATGCACTGATCACTTGGATATCATGCACTGATCACGTGGCTGATCATACACTGTTCACGTGTCTGACCATGCACTGATCACGTGGCTGATCATACACTGCTCACGTAACTGATCATGCACTGATCACGTGGCTATCATGCACTGATCACGTGGCTGAACATGCACTGTTCACGTGGCTGATCACACACCTGTCACGTGACATATCATGCACTGATCACGTGGCACTCATGCACTGATCACGTGGCTGATCATACTCTGCTCACGTAACTCATGCACACATCACGTGGCTATCATGCACTGCTCACGTGGCTCGTCATGGAATGATCACGTAGCAACCATATACTGGTCACGTGACTGATCATGCAAAGATCACGTAAATGATCATGCACTGTTCACGTGACTGATCATGTACTGATCACGTGACTGATCATGCACTGATCACGTGGCTATCATGCTCTGCTCACGTGGCTGATCATGCAACGATCACGTAGCAACCATGTACTGGTCACGTGACTGATCATGCACTGATCACGTAATTGATCCTGCACTGATCACGTGGCTCATCATGCACTGATCACGTGGCTGATCACACATGTATCACGTGACTGATCATGCACTGATCACGTGGCTCTCATGCACTGATCACGTGGCTGTCATGCACTGATCACGTGGATATCATGCACTGATCACGTGGCTGATCACACACGTATCACATGACTGATCATGCACTGATCACGTGGCTATCATGCACTGATCACGTGGCTATCATGCACTGATCACGTGGCTGATCATGCAATGATCACGTAGCTACCATGTACTGGTCACGTGACTGATCATGCACTGATCACGTAATTGATCATGCACTGATCATGTGGCTGATCATGCACTGATCACGTGGCTGATCATGCACTGATCACATGACTGATCATGCACTGATCACGTGACTGATCATGCACTGATCACGTGGCTATCATGCACTGATCACTTGGCTGACATACACTGATCACGTGCCTGATCATGCACTGATCACGTGGCTGATCATGCACTGATCACGTGACTGATCATGCACTGATCACGTGGCTGATCATGCACTGATCACGTGACTGATCATGCACTGATCACGTGTCTGATCATGCACTGATCACGTGGCTATCATGCACTGCTCACGTGGCTGATCATGCCATGATCACGCAGCTACCATGTACTGGTCACATGACTGATCATGCACTGATCACGTGACTGATCATGCAGTGATCACGTGGCTATCATGAACTACTCACGTGGCTGATCATGCAATGATCATGTAGCTACCATGTACAGGTCACGTGAATGATCATACACCCATCAGGTGACTGATCATGCACTGATCACGTGGCTATCATGCACTGATCACGAGACTGATCATGCACTGTTCACGTCTATATCATGCACTGATCACATGACTGCCCATGCACTGATCACGTGGATGATCATACACTAATCTTGTGACAGATCATGCACTGATCACGTGGCTGATCATGCACTGATACCGTGACTGAGCATGGACTGATCACATGACTATCATGTAGTGATCACGTGACTTAATGGCGCTGATCATGTGACTGATCATGCGCTGATCATGTTTGCTATCATACACTGATCATGTGCCTCTGGAGGCAATAAACAAAGAGCTGAGTAGGCACGAATCAAACAGTCAGCAGGCAATAATCATGGAACTCAGGTGTGAGGAATCATGCTGCTCAGCTGGCAATAATCAAGCAGCTGAGCAGGCAGGAATTACGCAGCACAGCTGGCAATTGTCAAGCAGATGACAGGCAGGAATCGTGCAGCTCAGCTGGCAATTGTCAAGCAGATGAGCAGACAGTAATCACGCAGCTCAGCAGGCCCAGATCACGTGACTGAGCATGCACTGTTCACGTGGCTGATCATACACTGATCACGTGATGATCATGCACTGATCACTTGGATATCATGCACTGATCACGTGGCTGATCATACACTGTTCACGTGTCTGACCATGCACTGATCACGTGGCTGATCATACACTGCTCACGTAACTGATCATGCACTGATCACGTGGCTATCATGCACTGATCACGTGGCTGAACATGCACTGTTCACGTGGCTGATCACACACCTGTCACGTGACATATCATGCACTGATCACGTGGCACTCATGCACTGATCACGTGGCTGATCATACTCTGCTCACGTAACTCATGCACACATCACGTGGCTATCATGCACTGCTCACGTGGCTCGTCATGGAATGATCACGTAGCAACCATATACTGGTCACGTGACTGATCATGCAAAGATCACGTAAATGATCATGCACTGTTCACGTGACTGATCATGTACTGATCACGTGACTGATCATGCACTGATCACGTGGCTATCATGCTCTGCTCACGTGGCTGATCATGCACGATCACGTAGCAACCATGTACTGGTCACGTGACTGATCATGCACTGATCACGTAATTGATCCTGCACTGATCACGTGGCTCATCATGCACTGATCACGTGGCTGATCACACATGTATCACGTGACTGATCATGCACTGATCCGTGGCTCTCATGCACTGATCACGTGGCTGTCATGCACTGATCACGTGGATATCATGCACTGATCATGTGGCTGATCACACACGTATCACATGACTGATCATGCACTGATCACGTGGCTATCATGCACTGATCACGTGGCTATCATGCACTGATCACGTGGCTGATCATGCAATGATCACGTAGCTACCATGTACTGGTCACGTGACTGATCATGCACTGATCACGTAATTGATCATGCACTGATCACGTGGCTGATCATGCACTGATCACGTGGCTGATCATGCACTGATCACGTAACTGATCATGCACTGATCACGTGACTGATCATGCACTGATCACGTGGCTATCATGCACTGATCACGTGGCTGATCATGCACTGATCACGTGCCTGATCATGCACTGATCACGTGGCTGATCATGCACTGATCACGTGACTGATCATGCACTGATCACGTGTCTGATCATGCACTGATCACGTGGCTATCATGCACTGATCACGTGGCTGATCATGCATGATCACGCAGCTACCATGCACTGATCACGTGACTGATCATGCACTGATCACGTGACTGATCATGCACTGATCACGTGGCTATCATGCACTGATCACGTGGCTGATCATGCACTGATCACGTGGCTATCATGCACTGATCACGTGGCTGATCATGCACTGATCACGTGGCTGATCATGCACTGATCACGTGGCTATCATGCACTGATCACGTGGCTGATCATGCACTGATCACGTAGCTACCATGCACTGATCACGTGACTGATCATGCACTGATCACGTAATTGATCATGCACTGATCACGTGGCTGATCATGCACTGATCACGTGGCTGATCATGCACTGATCACGTGACTGATCATGCACTGATCACGTGACTGATCATGCACTGATCACGTGGCTATCATGCACTGATCACGTGGCTGATCATGCACTGATCACGTGGCTGATCATGCACTGATCACGTGACTGATCATGCACTGATCACGTGACTGATCATGCACTGATCACGTGGCTATCATGCACTGCTCACGTGGCTGATCATGCATGATCACGCAGCTACCATGTACTGGTCACATGACTGATCATGCACTGATCACGTGACTGATCATGCACTGATCACGTGGCTATCATGCACTACTCACGTGGCTGATCATGCAATGATCATGTAGCTACCATGTACAGGTCACGTGAATGATCATACACCCATCAGGTGACTGATCATGCACTGATCACGTGGCTATCATGCACTGATCACGTGACTGATCATGCACTGATCACGTCTATATCATGCACTGATCACATGACTGCCCATGCACTGATCACGTGGATGATCATACACTAATCATGTGACAGATCATGCACTGATCACGTGGCTGATCATGCACTGATACCGTGACTGAGCATGGACTGATCACATGACTATCATGTAGTGATCACGTGACTTAATGGCGCTGATCATGTGACTGATCATGCGCTGATCATGTTTGCTATCATACACTGATCATGTGCCTCTGGAGGCAATAAACAAAGAGCTGAGTAGGCACGAATCAAACAGTCAGCAGGCAATAATCATGGAACTCAGCTGTGAGGAATCATGCTGCTCAGCTGGCAATAATCAAGCAGCTGAGCAGGCAGGAATTACGCAGCACAGCTGGCAATTGTCAAGCAGATGACAGGCAGGAATCGTGCAGCTCAGCTGGCAATTGTCAAGCAGATGAGCAGACAGTAATCACGCAGCTCAGCAGGCCCTGATCACGTGACTGAGCATGCACTGTTCACGTGGCTGATCATACACTGATCACGTGATGATCATGCACTGATCACGTGGATATCATGCACTGATCACGTGGCTGATCATGCACTGATCACGTGGCTGATCATGCACTGATCACGTGGCTGATCATACACTGATCACGTGACTGATCATGCACTGATCACGTGGCTATCATGCACTGATCACGTGGCTGATCATGCACTGATCACGTGGCTATCATGCACTGATCACGTGGCTGATCACACACTATCACGTGACTGATCATGCACTGATCACGTGGCTATCATGCACTGATCACGTGGCTATCATGCACTGATCACGTGGCTGATCATGCAATGATCACGTAGCTACCATGTACTGGTCACGTGACTGATCATGCACTGATCACGTAACTGATCATGCACTGATCACGTGGCTGATCATGCACTGATCACGTGGCTGATCATGCACTGATCACGTGACTGATCATGCACTGATCACGTGACTGATCATGCACTGATCACGTGGCTATCATGCACTGATCACGTGGCTGATCATGCACTGATCACGTGCCTGATCATGCACTGATCACGTGGCTGATCATGCACTGATCACGTGACTGATCATGCACTGATCACGTGACTGATCATGCACTGATCACGTGGCTATCATGCACTGATCACGTGGCTGATCATGCATGATCACGCAGCTACCATGCACTGGTCACGTGACTGATCATGCACTGATCACGTGATGATCATGCACTGATCACGTGGCTATCATGCACTGATCACGTGGCTGATCATGCACTGATCACGTGTCTGATCATGCACTGATCACGTGGCTGATCATGCACTGATCACGTGACTGATCATGCACTGATCACGTGGCTATCATGCACTGATCACGTGGCTGATCATGCACTGATCACGTGGCTGATCACACACTGATCACGTGACTATCATGCACTGATCACGTGGCACTCATGCACTGATCACGTGGCTGATCATACACTGATCACGTGACTCATGCACTGATCACGTGGCTATCATGCACTGATCACGTGGCTGTCATGCACTGATCACGTAGCTACCATATACTGGTCACGTGACTGATCATGCACTGATCACGTAAATGATCATGCACTGATCACGTGACTGATCATGCACTGATCACGTGACTGATCATGCACTGATCACGTGGCTATCATGCACTGCTCACGTGGCTGATCATGCAACGATCACGTAGCAACCATGTACTGGTCACGTGACTGATCATGCACTGATCACGTAATTGATCATGCACTGATCACGTGGCTCATCATGCACTGATCACGTGGCTGATCACACATGTATCACGTGACTGATCATGCACTGATCACGTGGCTATCATGCACTGATCACGTGGCTGATCATGCACTGATCACGTGGCTATCATGCACTGATCACGTGGCTGATCATGCACTGATCACGTGGCTGATCATGCACTGATCACGTGGCTGATCATGCACTGATCACGTGGCTATCATGCACTGATCACGTGGCTGATCACACACTATCACGTGACTGATCATGCACTGATCACGTGGCTGATCATGCACTGATCACGTGGCTGATCATGCACTGATCACGTGGCTATCATGCACTGATCACGTGGCTGATCATGCACTGATCACGTAGCTATCATGCACTGATCACGTGACTGATCATGCACTGATCACGTAATTGATCATGCACTGATCACGTGGCTGATCATGCACTGATCACGTGGCTGATCATGCACTGATCACGTGACTGATCATGCACTGATCACGTGACTGATCATGCACTGATCACGTGGCTATCATGCACTGATCACGTGGCTGATCATACACTGATCACGTGCCTGATCATGCACTGATCACGTGGCTGATCATGCACTGATCACGTGACTGATCATGCACTGATCACGTGTCTGATCATGCACTGATCACGTGGCTATCATGCACTGCTCACGTGGCTGATCATGCATGATCACGCAGCTACCATGTACTGGTCACATGACTGATCATGCACTGATCACGTGACTGATCATGCAGTGATCACGTGGCTATCATGCACTACTCACGTGGCTGATCATGCAATGATCATGTAGCTACCATGTACAGGTCACGTGAATGATCATACACCCATCAGGTGACTGATCATGCACTGATCACGTGGCTATCATGCACTGATCACGAGACTGATCATGCACTGATCACGTCTATATCATGCACTGATCACATGACTGCCCATGCACTGATCACGTGGATGATCATACACTAATCATGTGACAGATCATGCACTGATCACGTGGCTGATCATGCACTGATACGTGACTGAGCATGGACTGATCACATGACTATCATGTAGTGATCACGTGACTTAATGGCACTGATCATGTGACTGATCATGCACTGATCATGTTTGCTATCATACACTGATCATGTGCCTCTGGAGGCAATAAACAAAGAGCTGAGTAGGCACGAATCAAACAGTCAGCAGGCAATAATCATGGAACTCAGGTGTGAGGAATCATGCTGCTCAGCTGGCAATAATCAAGCAGCTGAGCAGGCAGGAATTACGCAGCACAGCTGGCAATTGTCAAGCAGATGACAGGCAGGAATCGTGCAGCTCAGCTGGCAATTGTCAAGCAGATGAGCAGACAGTAATCACGCAGCTCAGCAGGCCCAGATCACGTGACTGAGCATGCACTGTTCACGTGGCTGATCATACACTGATCACGTGATGATCATGCACTGATCACGTGGATATCATGCACTGATCACGTGGCTGATCATACACTGATCACGTGTCTGATCATGCACTGATCACGTGGCTGATCATGCACTGCTCACGTAACTGATCATGCACTGATCACGTGGCTATCATGCACTGATCACGTGGCTGATCATGCACTGATCACGTGGCTGATCACACACTGTCACGTGACTATCATGCACTGATCACGTGGCTGATCATGCACTGATCACATGACTGATCATGCACTGATCACGTGACTGATCATGCACTGATCACGTGGCTATCATGCACTGATCACGTGGCTGATCATGCAATGATCACGTAGCTACCATGTACTGGTCACGTGACTGATCATGCACTGATCACGTGACTGATCATGCACTGATCACGTGGCTATCATGCACTGATCACGAGACTGATCATGCACTGATCACGTCTATATCATGCACTGATCACATGACTGTCCATGCACTGATCACGTGGATGATCATACACTGATCTTGTGACAGATCATGCACTGATCACGTGGCTGATCATGCACTGATACCGTGACTGAGCATGGACTGATCACATGACTATCATGTAGTGATCACGTGACTTAATGGCACTGATCATGTGACTGATCATGCGCTGATCATGTTTGCTATCATACACTGATCATGTGCCTCTGGAGGCAATAAACAAAGAGCTGAGTAGGCACGAATCAAACAGTCAGCAGGCAATAATCATGGAACTCAGGTGTGAGGAATCATGCTGCTCAGCTGGCAATAATCAAGCAGCTGAGCAGGCAGGAATTACGCAGCACAGCTGGCAATTGTCAAGCAGATGACAGGCAGGAATCGTGCAGCTCAGCTGGCAATTGTCAAGCAGATGAGCAGACAGTAATCACGCAGCTCAGCAGGCCCTGATCACGTGACTGAGCATGCACTGTTCACGTGGCTGATCATACACTGATCACGTGATGATCATGCACTGATCACTTGGATATCATGCACTGATCACGTGGCTGATCATACACTGTTCACGTGTCTGACCATGCACTGATCACGTGGCTGATCATACACTGCTCACGTAACTGATCATGCACTGATCACGTGGCTATCATGCACTGATCACGTGGCTGAACATGCACTGTTCACGTGGCTGATCACACACCTGTCACGTGACATATCATGCACTGATCACGTGGCACTCATGCACTGATCACGTGGCTGATCATACTCTGCTCACGTAACTCATGCACACATCACGTGGCTATCATGCACTGCTCACGTGGCTCGTCATGGAATGATCACGTAGCAACCATATACTGGTCACGTGACTGATCATGCAAAGATCACGTAAATGATCATGCACTGTTCACGTGACTGATCATGTACTGATCACGTGACTGATCATGCACTGATCACGTGGCTATCATGCACTGCTCACGTGGCTGATCATGCAACGATCACGTAGCAACCATGTACTGGTCACGTGACTGATCATGCACTGATCACGTAATTGATCATGCACTGATCACGTGGCTCATCATGCACTGATCACGTGGCTGATCACATGTATCACGTGACTGATCATGCACTGATCACGTGGCTCTCATGCACTGATCACGTGGCTGTCATGCACTGATCACGTGGATATCATGCACTGATCACGTGGCTGATCACACACGTATCACATGACTGATCATGCACTGATCACGTGGCTGATCATGCACTGATCACGTGGCTATCATGCACTGATCACGTGGCTGATCATGCAATGATCACGTAGCTACCATGTACTGGTCACGTGACTGATCATGCACTGATCACGTAATTGATCATGCACTGATCATGTGGCTGATCATGCACTGATCACGTGGCTGATCATGCACTGATCACATGACTGATCATGCACTGATCACGTGACTGATCATGCACTGATCACGTGGCTATCATGCACTGATCACTTGGCTGGACATACACTGATCACGTGCCTGATCATGCACTGATCACGTGACTGATCATGCACTGATCACGTGTCTGATCATGCACTGATCACGTGGCTATCATGCACTGCTCACGTGGCTGATCATGCGATGATCACGCAGCTACCATGGACTTGTCACATGACTGATCATGCACTGATCACGTGACTGATCATGCAGTGATCACGTGGCTATCATGCACTACTCACGTGGCTGATCATGCAATGATCATGTAGCTACCATGTACAGGTCACGTGAATGATCATACACCCATCAGGTGACTGATCATGCACTGATCACGTGGCTATCATGCACTGATCACGAGACTGATCATGCACTGATCACGTCTATATCATGCACTGATCACATGACTGCCCATGCACTGATCACGTGGATGATCATACACTAATCTTGTGACAGATCATGCACTGATCACGTGGCTGATCATGCACTGATACCGTGACTGAGCATGGACTGATCACATGACTATCATGTAGTGATCACGTGACTTAATGGCGCTGATCATGTGACTGATCATGCGCTGATCATGTTTGCTATCATACACTGATCATGTGCCTCTGGAGGCAATAAACAAAGAGCTGAGTAGGCACGAATCAAACAGTCAGCAGGCAATAATCATGGAACTCAGGTGTGAGGAATCATGCTGCTCAGCTGGCAATAATCAAGCAGCTGAGCAGGCAGGAATTACGCAGCACAGCTGGCAATTGTCAAGCAGATGACAGGCAGGAATCGTGCAGCTCAGCTGGCAATTGTCAAGCAGATGAGCAGACAGTAATCACGCAGCTCAGCAGGCCCAGATCACGTGACTGAGCATGCACTGTTCACGTGGCTGATCATACACTGATCACGTGATGATCATGCACTGATCACTTGGATATCATGCACTGATCACGTGGCTGATCATACACTGTTCACGTGTCTGACCATGCACTGATCACGTGGCTGATCATACACTGCTCACGTAACTGATCATGCACTGATCACGTGGCTATCATGCACTGATCACGTGGCTGAACATGCACTGTTCACGTGGCTGATCACACACCTGTCACGTGACATATCATGCACTGATCACGTGGCACTCATGCACTGATCACGTGGCTGATCATACTCTGCTCACGTAACTCATGCACACATCACGTGGCTATCATGCACTGCTCACGTGGCTCGTCATGGAATGATCACGTAGCAACCATATACTGGTCACGTGACTGATCATGCAAAGATCACGTAAATGATCATGCACTGTTCACGTGACTGATCATGTACTGATCACGTGACTGATCATGCACTGATCACGTGGCTATCATGCTCTGCTCACGTGGCTGATCATGCAACGATCACGTAGCAACCATGTACTGGTCACGTGACTGATCATGCACTGATCACGTAATTGATCCTGCACTGATCACGTGGCTCATCATGCACTGATCACGTGGCTGATCACACATGTATCACGTGACTGATCATGCACTGATCACGTGGCTCTCATGCACTGATCACGTGGCTGTCATGCACTGATCACGTGGATATCATGCACTGATCACGTGGCTGATCACACGTATCACATGACTGATCATGCACTGATCACGTGGCTATCATGCACTGATCACGTGGCTATCATGCACTGATCACGTGGCTGATCATGCAATGATCACGTAGCTACCATGTACTGGTCACGTGACTGATCATGCACTGATCACGTAATTGATCATGCACTGATCATGTGGCTGATCATGCACTGATCATGCACTGATCACGTGGCTGATCATGCACTGATCACGTGACTGATCATGCACTGATCACGTGGCTGATCATGCACTGATCACGTGACTGATCATGCACTGATCACGTGGCTGATCATGCACTGATCACGTGACTGATCATGCACTGATCACGTGACTGATCATGCACTGATCACGTGGCTATCATGCACTGCTCACGTGGCTGATCATGCCATGATCACGCAGCTACCATGTACTGGTCACATGACTGATCATGCACTGATCACGTGACTGATCATGCAGTGATCACGTGGCTATCATGCACTACTCACGTGGCTGATCATGCAATGATCATGTAGCTACCATGTACAGGTCACGTGAATGATCATACACCCATCAGGTGACTGATCATGCACTGATCACGTGGCTATCATGCACTGATCACGAGACTGATCATGCACTGTTCACGTCTATATCATGCACTGATCACATGACTGCCCATGCACTGATCACGTGGATGATCATACACTAATCTTGTGACAGATCATGCACTGATCACGTGGCTGATCATGCACTGATACCGTGACTGAGCATGGACTGATCACATGACTATCATGTAGTGATCACGTGACTTAATGGCGCTGATCATGTGACTGATCATGCGCTGATCATGTTTGCTATCATACACTGATCATGTGCCTCTGGAGGCAATAAACAAAGAGCTGAGTAGGCACGAATCAAACAGTCAGCAGGCAATAATCATGGAACTCAGGTGTGAGGAATCATGCTGCTCAGCTGGCAATAATCAAGCAGCTGAGCAGGCAGGAATTACGCAGCACAGCTGGCAATTGTCAAGCAGATGACAGGCAGGAATCGTGCAGCTCAGCTGGCAATTGTCAAGCAGATGAGCAGACAGTAATCACGCAGCTCAGCAGGCCCAGATCACGTGACTGAGCATGCACTGTTCACGTGGCTGATCATACACTGATCACGTGACTGATCATGCACTGATCACGTGGCTATCATGCACTGATCACGTGGCTGATCATGCACTGATCACGTGCTACCATGCACTGATCACGTGGCTGATCATGCACTGATCACGTAACTGATCATGCACTGATCACGTGGCTGATCATGCACTGATCACGTGGCTGATCACACATGATCACGTGACTGATCATGCACTGATCACGTGGCTATCATGCACTGATCACGTGGCTGTCATGCACTGATCACGTGGCTATCATGCACTGATCACGTGGCTGATCACACACTATCACGTGACTGATCATGCACTGATCACGTGGCTGATCATGCACTGATCACGTGGCTATCATGCACTGATCACGTGGCTGATCATGCAACGATCACGTAGCAACCATGTACTGGTCACGTGACTGATCATGCACTGATCACGTAATTGATCATGCACTGATCACGTGGCTCATCATGCACTGATCACGTGGCTGATCACACATGTATCACGTGACTGATCATGCACTGATCACGTGGCTCTCATGCACTGATCACGTGGCTGTCATGCACTGATCACGTGGATATCATGCACTGATCACGTGGCTGATCACACACGTATCACATGACTGATCATGCACTGATCACGTGGCTATCATGCACTGATCACGTGGCTATCATGCACTGATCACGTGGCTGATCATGCAATGATCACGTAGCTACCATGTACTGGTCACGTGACTGATCATGCACTGATCACGTAATTGATCATGCACTGATCATGTGGCTGATCATGCACTGATCATGCACTGATCACGTGGCTGATCATGCACTGATCACGTGACTGATCATGCACTGATCACGTGGCTGATCATGCACTGATCACGTGACTGATCATGCACTGATCACGTGGCTGATCATGCACTGATCACGTGACTGATCATGCACTGATCACGTGACTGATCATGCACTGATCACGTGGCTATCATGCACTGCTCACGTGGCTGATCATGCCATGATCACGCAGCTACCATGTACTGGTCACATGACTGATCATGCACTGATCACGTGACTGATCATGCAGTGATCACGTGGCTATCATGCACTACTCACGTGGCTGATCATGCAATGATCATGTAGCTACCATGTACAGGTCACGTGAATGATCATACACCCATCAGGTGACTGATCATGCACTGATCACGTGGCTATCATGCACTGATCACGAGACTGATCATGCACTGATCACGTCTATATCATGCACTGATCACATGACTGCCCATGCACTGATCACGTGGATGATCATACACTAATCTTGTGACAGATCATGCACTGATCACGTGGCTGATCATGCACTGATACCGTGACTGAGCATGGACTGATCACATGACTATCATGTAGTGATCACGTGACTTAATGGCGCTGATCATGTGACTGATCATGCGCTGATCATGTTTGCTATCATACACTGATCATGTGCCTCTGGAGGCAATAAACAAAGAGCTGAGTAGGCACGAATCAAACAGTCAGCAGGCAATAATCATGGAACTCAGGTGTGAGGAATCATGCTGCTCAGCTGGCAATAATCAAGCAGCTGAGCAGGCAGGAATTACGCAGCACAGCTGGCAATTGTCAAGCAGATGACAGGCAGGAATCGTGCAGCTCAGCTGGCAATTGTCAAGCAGATGAGCAGACAGTAATCACGCAGCTCAGCAGGCCCAGATCACGTGACTGAGCATGCACTGTTCACGTGGCTGATCATACACTGATCACGTGACTGATCATGCACTGATCACGTGGCTATCATGCACTGATCACGTGGCTGATCATGCACTGATCACGTGCTGACCATGCACTGATCACGTGACTGATCATGCACTGATCACGTAACTGATCATGCACTGATCACGTGGCTATCATGCACTGATCACGTGGCTGATCACACATGTGTCACGTGACTGATCATGCACTGATCACGTGGCTATCATGCACTGATCACGTGGCTGTCATGCACTGATCACGTGGCTATCATGCACTGATCACGTGGCTGATCACACACGTATCACATGACTGATCATGCACTGATCACGTGGCTATCATGCACTGATCACGTGGCTATCATGCACTGATCACGTGGCTGATCATGCACTGATCACGTAGCTATCATGTACTGTCACGTGACTGATCATGCACTGATCACGTGGCTGATCATGCACTGATCACGTGGCTGATCATGCACTGATCACGTGGCTGATCATGCACTGATCACGTGACTGATCATGCACTGATCACGTGACTGATCATGCACTGATCACGTGGCTATCATGCACTGATCACGTGGCTGACATACACTGATCACGTGACTGATCATGCACTGATCACGTGGCTG
Source organism: Bos javanicus (assembly GCF_032452875.1). Classification (NCBI taxonomy): domain Eukaryota; kingdom Metazoa; phylum Chordata; class Mammalia; order Artiodactyla; family Bovidae; genus Bos; species Bos javanicus. Next base: position 37,743 of record NW_026894636.1, on the reverse strand, counting down.
ATCATGCACTGATCACGTGACTGATCATGCACTGATCACGTGTCTGATCATGCACTGATCACGTGGCTATCATGCACTGCTCACGTGGCTGATCATGCCATGATCACGCAGCTACCATGTACTGGTCACATGACTGATCATGCACTGATCACGTGACTGATCATGCAGTGATCACGTGGCTATCATGCACTACTCACGTGGCTGATCATGCAATGATCATGTAGCTACCATGTACAGGTCACGTGAATGATCATACACCCATCAGGTGACTGATCATGCACTGATCACGTGGCTATCATGCACTGATCACGAGACTGATCATGCACTGATCACGTCTATATCATGCACTGATCACATGACTGCCCATGCACTGATCACGTGGATGATCATACACTAATCATGTGACAGATCATGCACTGATCACGTGGCTGATCATGCACTGATACCGTGACTGAGCATGGACTGATCACATGACTATCATGTAGTGATCACGTGACTTAATGGCGCTGATCATGTGACTGATCATGCGCTGATCATGTTTGCTATCATACACTGATCATGTGCCTCTGGAGGCAATAAACAAAGAGCTGAGTAGGCACGAATCAAACAGTCAGCAGGCAATAATCATGGAACTCAGGTGTGAGGAATCATGCTGCTCAGCTGGCAATAATCAAGCAGCTGAGCAGGCAGGAATTACGCAGCACAGCTGGCAATTGTCAAGCAGATGACAGGCAGGAATCGTGCAGCTCAGCTGGCAATTGTCAAGCAGATGAGCAGACAGTAATCACGCAGCTCAGCAGGCCCAGATCACGTGACTGAGCATGCACTGTTCACGTGGCTGATCATACACTGATCACGTGATGATCATGCACTGATCACTTGGATATCATGCACTGATCACGTGGCTGATCATACACTGTTCACGTGTCTGACCATGCACTGATCACGTGGCTGATCATACACTGCTCACGTAACTGATCATGCACTGATCACGTGGCTATCATGCACTGATCACGTGGCTGAACATGCACTGTTCACGTGGCTGATCACACACCTGTCACGTGACATATCATGCACTGATCACGTGGCACTCATGCACTGATCACGTGGCTGATCATACTCTGCTCACGTAACTCATGCACACATCACGTGGCTATCATGCACTGCTCACGTGGCTGTCATGGAATGATCACGTAGCTACCATATACTGGTCACGTGACTGATCATGCACTGATCACGTAAATGATCATGCACTGTTCACGTGACTGATCATGTACTGATCACGTGACTGATCATGCACTGATCACGTGGCTATCATGCACTGCTCACGTGGCTGATCATGCAACGATCACGTAGCAACCATGTACTGGTCACGTGACTGATCATGCACTGATCACGTAATTGATCATGCACTGATCACGTGGCTCATCATGCACTGATCACGTGGCTGATCACACATGTATCACGTGACTGATCATGCACTGATCACGTGGCTGATCATGCACTGATCACGTGGCTGATCATGCACTGATCACGTGGCTATCATGCACTGATCACGAGACTGATCATGCACTGATCACGTCTATATCATGCACTGATCACATGACTGCCCATGCACTGATCACGTGGATGATCATGCACTAATCATGTGACAGATCATGCACTGATCACGTGGCTGATCATGCACTGATACCGTGACTGAGCATGGACTGATCACATGACTATCATGTAGTGATCACGTGACTTAATGGCGCTGATCATGTGACTGATCATGCGCTGATCATGTTTGCTATCATACACTGATCATGTGCCTCTGGAGGCAATAAACAAAGAGCTGAGTAGGCACGAATCAAACAGTCAGCAGGCAATAATCATGGAACTCAGGTGTGAGGAATCATGCTGCTCAGCTGGCAATAATCAAGCAGCTGAGCAGGCAGGAATCGTGCAGCTCAGCTGGCAATTGTCAAGCAGATGAGCAGACAGTAATCACGCAGCTCAGCAGGCCCAGATCACGTGACTGAGCATGCACTGTTCACGTGGCTGATCATACACTGATCACGTGATGATCATGCACTGATCACGTGGATATCATGCACTGATCACGTGGCTGATCATACACTGTTCACGTGTCTGACCATGCACTGATCACGTGGCTGATCATACACTGCTCACGTAACTGATCATGCACTGATCACGTGGCTATCATGCACTGATCACGTGGCTGAACATGCACTGTTCACGTGGCTGATCACACACTGTCACGTGACATATCATGCACTGATCACGTGGCACTCATGCACTGATCACGTGGCTGATCATACTCTGCTCACGTAACTCATGCACACATCACGTGGCTATCATGCACTGCTCACGTGGCTCGTCATGGAATGATCACGTAGCAACCATATACTGTCACGTGACTGATCATGCACTGATCACGTAAATGATCATGCACTGTTCACGTGACTGATCATGCACTGATCACGTGACTGATCATGCACTGATCACGTGGCTATCATGCACTGCTCACGTGGCTGATCATGCACGATCACGTAGCAACCATGTACTGGTCACGTGACTGATCATGCACTGATCACGTAATTGATCCTGCACTGATCACGTGGCTCATCATGCACTGATCACGTGGCTGATCACACATGTATCACGTGACTGATCATGCACTGATCACGTGGCTCTCATGCACTGATCACGTGGCTGTCATGCACTGATCACGTGGATATCATGCACTGATCACGTGGCTGATCACACACGTATCACATGACTGATCATGCACTGATCACGTGGCTATCATGCACTGATCACGTGGCTATCATGCACTGATCACGTGGCTGATCATGCAATGATCACGTAGCTACCATGTACTGGTCACGTGACTGATCATGCACTGATCACGTAATTGATCATGCACTGATCATGTGGCTGATCATGCACTGATCACGTGGCTGATCATGCACTGATCACGTAACTGATCATGCACTGATCACGTGACTGATCATGCACTGATCACGTGGCTATCATGCACTGATCACGTGGCTGACATGCACTGATCACGTGCCTGGTCATGCACTGATCACGTGGCTGATCATGCACTGATCACGTGACTGATCATGCACTGATCACGTGTCTGATCATGCACTGATCACGTGGCTATCATGCACTGCTCACGTGGCTGATCATGCCATGATCACGCAGCTACCATGTACTGGTCACATGACTGATCATGCACTGATCACGTGACTGATCATGCAGTGATCACGTGGCTATCATGCACTACTCACGTGGCTGATCATGCAATGATCATGTAGCTACCATGTACAGGTCACGTGAATGATCATACACCCATCAGGTGACTGATCATGCACTGATCACGTGGCTATCATGCACTGATCACGAGACTGATCATGCACTGATCACGTCTATATCATGCACTGATCACATGACTGCCCATGCACTGATCACGTGGATGATCATACACTAATCTTGTGACAGATCATGCACTGATCACGTGGCTGATCATGCACTGATACCGTGACTGAGCATGGACTGATCACATGACTATCATGTAGTGATCACGTGACTTAATGGCGCTGATCATGTGACTGATCATGCGCTGATCATGTTTGCTATCATACACTGATCATGTGCCTCTGGAGGCAATAAACAAAGAGCTGAGTAGGCACGAATCAAACAGTCAGCAGGCAATAATCATGGAACTCAGGTGTGAGGAATCATGCTGCTCAGCTGGCAATAATCAAGCAGCTGAGCAGGCAGGAATCGTGCAGCTCAGCTGGCAATTGTCAAGCAGATGAGCAGACAGTAATCACGCAGCTCAGCAGGCCCAGATCACGTGACTGAGCATGCACTGTTCACGTGGCTGATCATACACTGATCACGTGATGATCATGCACTGATCACTTGGATATCATGCACTGATCACGTGGCTGATCATACACTGTTCACGTGTCTGACCATGCACTGATCACGTGGCTGATCATACACTGCTCACGTAACTGATCATGCACTGATCACGTGGCTATCATGCACTGATCACGTGGCTGAACATGCACTGTTCACGTGGCTGATCACACACCTGTCACGTGACATATCATGCACTGATCACGTGGCACTCATGCACTGATCACGTGGCTGATCATACTCTGCTCACGTAACTCATGCACACATCACGTGGCTATCATGCACTGATCACGTGGCTGTCATGCACTGATCACGTGGATATCATGCACTGATCACGTGGCTGATCACACGTATCACGTGACTGATCATGCACTGATCACGTGGCTGATCATGCACTGATCACGTGGCTATCATGCACTGATCACGTGGCTGATCATGCAATGATCACGTGGCTACCATGTACTGGTCACGTGACTGATCATGCACTGATCACGTAATTGATCATGCACTGATCATGTGGCTGATCATGCACTGATCACGTGGCTGATCATGCACTGATCACGTGACTGATCATGCACTGATCACGTGACTGATCATGCACTGATCACGTGGCTATCATGCACTGATCACGTGGCTGACATGCACTGATCACGTGCCTGATCATGCACTGATCACGTGGCTGATCATGCACTGATCACGTGACTGATCATGCACTGATCACGTGTCTGATCATGCACTGATCACGTGGCTATCATGCACTGCTCACGTGGCTGATCATGCCATGATCACGCAGCTACCATGTACTGGTCACATGACTGATCATGCACTGATCACGTGACTGATCATGCAGTGATCACGTGGCTATCATGCACTACTCACGTGGCTGATCATGCAATGATCATGTAGCTACCATGTACAGGTCACGTGAATGATCATACACCCATCAGGTGACTGATCATGCACTGATCACGTGGCTATCATGCACTGATCACGAGACTGATCATGCACTGATCACGTCTATATCATGCACTGATCACATGACTGCCCATGCACTGATCACGTGGATGATCATACACTAATCTTGTGACAGATCATGCACTGATCACGTGGCTGATCATGCACTGATACCGTGACTGAGCATGGACTGATCACATGACTATCATGTAGTGATCACGTGACTTAATGGCGCTGATCATGTGACTGATCATGCGCTGATCATGTTTGCTATCATACACTGATCATGTGCCTCTGGAGGCAATAAACAAAGAGCTGAGTAGGCACGAATCAAACAGTCAGCAGGCAATAATCATGGAACTCAGGTGTGAGGAATCATGCTGCTCAGCTGGCAATAATCAAGCAGCTGAGCAGGCAGGAATCGTGCAGCTCAGCTGGCAATTGTCAAGCAGATGAGCAGACAGTAATCACGCAGCTCAGCAGGCCCAGATCACGTGACTGAGCATGCACTGTTCACGTGGCTGATCATACACTGATCACGTGATGATCATGCACTGATCACTTGGATATCATGCACTGATCACGTGGCTGATCATACACTGTTCACGTGTCTGACCATGCACTGATCACGTGGCTGATCATACACTGCTCACGTAACTGATCATGCACTGATCACGTGGCTATCATGCACTGATCACGTGGCTGAACATGCACTGTTCACGTGGCTGATCACACACCTGTCACGTGACATATCATGCACTGATCACGTGGCACTCATGCACTGATCACGTGGCTGATCATACTCTGCTCACGTAACTCATGCACACATCACGTGGCTATCATGCACTGCTCACGTGGCTCGTCATGGAATGATCACGTAGCAACCATATACTGGTCACGTGACTGATCATGCAAAGATCACGTAAATGATCATGCACTGTTCACGTGACTGATCATGTACTGATCACGTGACTGATCATGCACTGATCACGTGGCTATCATGCTCTGCTCACGTGGCTGATCATGCAACGATCACGTAGCAACCATGTACTGGTCACGTGACTGATCATGCACTGATCACGTAATTGATCCTGCACTGATCACGTGGCTCATCATGCACTGATCACGTGGCTGATCACACATGTATCACGTGACTGATCATGCACTGATCCCGTGGCTCTCATGCACTGATCACGTGGCTGTCATGCACTGATCACGTGGATATCATGCACTGATCACGTGGCTGATCACACACGTATCACATGACTGATCATGCACTGATCACGTGGCTATCATGCACTGATCACGTGGCTATCATGCACTGATCACGTGGCTGATCATGCAATGATCACGTAGCTGCCATGTACTGGTCACGTGACTGATCATGCACTGATCACGTAATTGATCATGCACTGATCATGTGGCTGATCATGCACTGATCACGTGGCTGATCATACACTGATCACGTGACTGATCATGCACTGATCACGTGACTGATCATGCACTGATCACGTGGCTGATCATGCACTGATCACGTGGCTGATCATGCACTGATCACGTGACTGATCATGCACTGATCACGTGTCTGATCATGCACTGATCACGTGGCTATCATGCACTGCTCACGTGGCTGATCATGCCATGATCACGCAGCTACCATGTACTGGTCACATGACTGATCATGCACTGATCACGTGACTGATCATGCAGTGATCACGTGGCTATCATGAACTACTCACGTGGCTGATCATGCAATGATCATGTAGCTACCATGTACAGGTCACGTGAATGATCATACACCCATCAGGTGACTGATCATGCACTGATCACGTGGCTATCATGCACTGATCACGAGACTGATCATGCACTGTTCACGTCTATATCATGCACTGATCACATGACTGCCCGTGCACTGATCACGTGGATGATCATACACTAATCTTGTGACAGATCATGCACTGATCACGTGGCTGATCATGCACTGATACCGTGACTGAGCATGGACTGATCACATGACTATCATGTAGTGATCACGTGACTTAATGGCGCTGATCATGTGACTGATCATGCGCTGATCATGTTTGCTATCATACACTGATCATGTGCCTCTGGAGGCAATAAACAAAGAGCTGAGTAGGCACGAATCAAACAGTCAGCAGGCAATAATCATGGAACTCAGGTGTGAGGAATCATGCTGCTCAGCTGGCAATAATCAAGCAGCTGAGCAGGCAGGAATTATGCAGCACAGCTGGCAATTGTCAAGCAGATGACAGGCAGGAATCGTGCAGCTCAGCTGGCAATTGTCAAGCAGATGAGCAGACAGTAATCACGCAGCTCAGCAGGCCCAGATCACGTGACTGAGCATGCACTGTTCACGTGGCTGATCATACACTGATCACGTGATGATCATGCACTGATCACGTGGCTATCATGCACTGATCACGTGGCTGATCATGCACTGTTCACGTGGCTGATCACACACTGTCACGTGACTATCATGCACTGATCACGTGGCACTCATGCACTGATCACGTGGCTGATCATACACTGATCACGCATGCTCATGCACACATCACGTGGCTATCATGCACTGCTCACGTGGCTGTCATGGAATGATCACGTAGCAACCATATACTGGTCACGTGACTGATCATGCACTGATCACGTAAATGATCATGCACTGATCACGTGACTGATCATGCACTGATCACGTGACTGATCATGCACTGATCACGTGGCTATCATGCACTGCTCACGTGGCTGATCATGCACGATCACGTAGCAACCATGTACTGGTCACGTGACTGATCATGCACTGATCACGTAATTGATCATGCACTGATCACGTGGCTCATCATGCACTGATCACGTGGCTGATCACACATGTATCACGTGACTGATCATGCACTGATCACGTGGCTATCATGCACTGATCACGTGGCTATCATGCACTGATCACGTGGCTGATCATGCACTGATCACGTGGCTACCATGTACTGGTCATGTGACTGATCATGCACTGATCACGTAATTGATCATGCACTGATCATGTGGCTGATCATGCACTGATCACGTGGCTGATCATGCACTGATCATGACTGATCATGCACTGATCACGTGACTGATCATGCACTGATCACGTGGCTATCATGCACTGATCACTTGGCTGACATACACTGATCACGTGCCTGGTCATGCACTGATCACGTGGCTGATCATGCACTGATCACGTGACTGATCATGCACTGATCACGTGTCTGATCATGCACTGATCACGTGGCTATCATGCACTGCTCACGTGGCTGATCATGCCATGATCACGCAGCTACCATGTACTGGTCACATGACTGATCATGCACTGATCACGTGACTGATCATGCAGTGATCACGTGGCTATCATGAACTACTCACGTGGCTGATCATGCAATGATCATGTAGCTACCATGTACAGGTCACGTGAATGATCATACACCCATCAGGTGACTGATCATGCACTGATCACGTGGCTATCATGCACTGATCACGAGACTGATCATGCACTGATCACGTCTATATCATGCACTGATCACATGACTGCCCGTGCACTGATCACGTGGATGATCATACACTAATCTTGTGACAGATCATGCACTGATCACGTGGCTGATCATGCACTGATACCGTGACTGAGCATGGACTGATCACATGACTATCATGTAGTGATCACGTGACTTAATGGCGCTGATCATGTGACTGATCATGCGCTGATCATGTTTGCTATCATACACTGATCATGTGCCTCTGGAGGCAATAAACAAAGAGCTGAGTAGGCACGAATCAAACAGTCAGCAGGCAATAATCATGGAACTCAGGTGTGAGGAATCATGCTGCTCAGCTGGCAATAATCAAGCAGCTGAGCAGGCAGGAATTACGCAGCACAGCTGGCAATTGTCAAGCAGATGACAGGCAGGAATCGTGCAGCTCAGCTGGCAATTGTCAAGCAGATGAGCAGACAGTAATCACGCAGCTCAGCAGGCCCAGATCACGTGACTGAGCATGCACTGTTCACGTGGCTGATCATACACTGATCACGTGATGATCATGCACTGATCACTTGGATATCATGCACTGATCACGTGGCTGATCATACACTGTTCACGTGTCTGACCATGCACTGATCACGTGGCTGATCATACACTGCTCACGTAACTGATCATGCACTGATCACGTGGCTATCATGCACTGATCACGTGGCTGAACATGCACTGTTCACGTGGCTGATCACACACCTGTCACGTGACATATCATGCACTGATCACGTGGCACTCATGCACTGATCACGTGGCTGATCATACTCTGCTCACGTAACTCATGCACACATCACGTGGCTATCATGCACTGCTCACGTGGCTGTCATGGAATGATCACGTAGCTACCATATACTGGTCACGTGACTGATCATGCAAAGATCACGTAAATGATCATGCACTGTTCACGTGACTGATCATGTACTGATCACGTGACTGATCATGCACTGATCACGTGGCTATCATGCTCTGCTCACGTGGCTGATCATGCAACGATCACGTAGCAACCATGTACTGGTCACGTGACTGATCATGCACTGATCACGTAATTGATCCTGCACTGATCACGTGGCTCATCATGCACTGATCACGTGGCTGATCACACATGTATCACGTGACTGATCATGCACTGATCACGTGGCTCTCATGCACTGATCACGTGGCTGTCATGCACTGATCACGTGGATATCATGCACTGATCACGTGGCTGATCACACACGTATCACATGACTGATCATGCACTGATCACGTGGCTGATCATGCACTGATCACGTGGCTGATCATGCACTGATCACGTGGCTGATCACACATGATCACGTGACTGATCATGCACTGATCACGTGGCTGATCATGCACTGATCACGTGGCTGATCATGCACTGATCACGTGGCTATCATGCACTGATCACGTGGCTGATCATACACTATCACATGACTGATCATGCACTGATCACGTGGCTATCATGCACTGATCACGTGGCTATCATGCACTGATCACGTGGCTGATCATGCACTGATCACGTAGCTACCATGTACTGTCACGTGACTGATCATGCACTGATCACGTGATTGATCATGCACTGATCACGTGGCTGATCATGCACTGATCACGTGGCTGATCATGCACTGATCACATGACTGATCATGCACTGATCACGTGACTGATCATGCACTGATCACGTGGCTATCATGCACTGATCACGTGGCTGATCATACACTGATCACGTGCCTGATCATGCACTGATCACGTGGCTGATCATGCACTGATCACGTGACTGATCATGCACTGATCACGTGTCTGATCATGCACTGATCACGTGGCTATCATGCACTGCTCACGTGGCTGATCATGCCATGATCACGCAGCTACCATGTACTGGTCACATGACTGATCATGCACTGATCACGTGACTGATCATGCAGTGATCACGTGGCTATCATGCACTACTCACGTGGCTGATCATGCAATGATCATGTAGCTACCATGTACAGGTCACGTGAATGATCATACACCCATCAGGTGACTGATCATGCACTGATCACGTGGCTATCATGCACTGATCACGAGACTGATCATGCACTGATCACGTCTATATCATGCACTGATCACATGACTGCCCATGCACTGATCACGTGGATGATCATACACTAATCTTGTGACAGATCATGCACTGATCACGTGGCTGATCATGCACTGATACCGTGACTGAGCATGGACTGATCACATGACTATCATGTAGTGATCACGTGACTTAATGGCGCTGATCATGTGACTGATCATGCGCTGATCATGTTTGCTATCATACACTGATCATGTGCCTCTGGAGGCAATAAACAAAGAGCTGAGTAGGCACGAATCAAACAGTCAGCAGGCAATAATCATGGAACTCAGGTGTGAGGAATCATGCTGCTCAGCTGGCAATAATCAAGCAGCTGAGCAGGCAGGAATTACGCAGCACAGCTGGCAATTGTCAAGCAGATGACAGGCAGGAATCGTGCAGCTCAGCTGGCAATTGTCAAGCAGATGAGCAGACAGTAATCACGCAGCTCAGCAGGCCCAGATCACGTGACTGAGCATGCACTGTTCACGTGGCTGATCATACACTGATCACGTGATGATCATGCACTGATCACTTGGATATCATGCACTGATCACGTGGCTGATCATACACTGTTCACGTGTCTGACCATGCACTGATCACGTGGCTGATCATACACTGCTCACGTAACTGATCATGCACTGATCACGTGGCTATCATGCACTGATCACGTGGCTGAACATGCACTGTTCACGTGGCTGATCACACACCTGTCACGTGACATATCATGCACTGATCACGTGGCACTCATGCACTGATCACGTGGCTGATCATACTCTGCTCACGTAACTCATGCACATCATCACGTGGCTATCATGCACTGCTCACGTGGCTCGTCATGGAATGATCACGTAGCTACCATATACTGGTCACGTGACTGATCATGCACTGATCACGTAAATGATCATGCACTGTTCACGTGACTGATCATGTACTGATCACGTGACTGATCATGCACTGATCACGTGGCTATCATGCTCTGCTCACGTGGCTGATCATGCAACGATCACGTAGCAACCATGTACTGGTCACGTGACTGATCATGCACTGATCACGTAATTGATCCTGCACTGATCACGTGGCTCATCATGCACTGATCACGTGGCTGATCACACATGTATCACGTGACTGATCATGCACTGATCACGTGGCTCTCATGCACTGATCACGTGGCTGTCATGCACTGATCACGTGGATATCATGCACTGATCACGTGGCTGATCACACACGTATCATGACTGATCATGCACTGATCACGTGGCTATCATGCACTGATCACGTGGCTATCATGCACTGATCACGTGGCTGATCATGCAATGATCACGTAGCTACCATGCACTGTCACGTGACTGATCATGCACTGATCACGTGGCTGATCATGCACTGATCACGTGGCTGATCATGCACTGATCACGTGGCTGATCATGCACTGATCACGTGACTGATCATGCACTGATCACGTGACTGATCATGCACTGATCACGTGGCTGATCATGCACTGATCACGTGGCTGATCATGCACTGATCACGTGACTGATCATGCACTGATCACGTGGCTGATCATGCACTGATCACGTGGCTGATCATGCACTGATCACGTGGATATCATGCACTGATCACGTGGCTGATCATGCACTGATCACGTGTCTGATCATGCACTGATCACGTGGCTGATCATGCACTGATCACGTGACTGATCATGCACTGATCACGTGGCTATCATGCACTGATCACGTGGCTGATCATGCACTGATCACGTGGCTGATCACACCTGTCACGTGACTATCATGCACTGATCACGTGGCACTCATGCACTGATCACGTGGCTGATCATACACTGATCACGTAACTCATGCACATCACGTGGCTATCATGCACTGATCACGTGGCTGTCATGCAATGATCACGTAGCAACCATATACTGGTCACGTGACTGATCATGCACTGATCACGTAAATGATCATGCACTGATCACGTGACTGATCATGCACTGATCACGTGACTGATCATGCACTGATCACGTGGCTATCATGCACTGATCACGTGGCTGATCATGCACGATCACGTGCTACCATGTACTGGTCACGTGACTGATCATGCACTGATCACGTAATTGATGCACTGATCACGTGGCTCATCATGCACTGATCACGTGGCTGATCACACATGTATCACGTGACTGATCATGCACTGATCACGTGGCTCTCATGCACTGATCACGTGGCTGTCATGCACTGATCACGTGGATATCATGCACTGATCACGTGGCTGATCATGCGTATCACATGACTGATCATGCACTGATCACGTGGCTATCATGCACTGATCACGTGGCTATCATGCACTGATCACGTGGCTGATCATGCACTGATCACGTAGCTACCATGTACTGGTCACGTGACTGATCATGCACTGATCACGTAATTGATCATGCACTGATCACGTGGCTGATCATGCACTGATCACGTGGCTGATCATACACTGATCATGACTGATCATGCACTGATCACGTGACTGATCATGCACTGATCACGTGGCTATCATGCACTGATCACGTGGCTGACATACACTGATCACGTGCCTGGTCATGCACTGATCACGTGGCTGATCATGCACTGATCACGTGACTGATCATGCACTGATCACGTGTCTGATCATGCACTGATCACGTGGCTATCATGCACTGCTCACGTGGCTGATCATGCATGATCACGCAGCTACCATGTACTGGTCACATGACTGATCATGCACTGATCACGTGACTGATCATGCACTGATCACGTGGCTATCATGCACTACTCACGTGGCTGATCATGCAATGATCATGTAGCTACATGTACAGGTCACGTGAATGATCATACACCCATCAGGTGACTGATCATGCACTGATCACGTGGCTATCATGCACTGATCACGAGACTGATCATGCACTGATCACGTCTATATCATGCACTGATCACATGACTGCCCATGCACTGATCACGTGGATGATCATACACTAATCTTGTGACAGATCATGCACTGATCACGTGGCTGATCATGCACTGATACCGTGACTGAGCATGGACTGATCACATGACTATCATGTAGTGATCACGTGACTTAATGGCGCTGATCATGTGACTGATCATGCGCTGATCATGTTTGCTATCATACACTGATCATGTGCCTCTGGAGGCAATAAACAAAGAGCTGAGTAGGCACGAATCAAACAGTCAGCAGGCAATAATCATGGAACTCAGGTGTGAGGAATCATGCTGCTCAGCTGGCAATAATCAAGCAGCTGAGCAGGCAGGAATTATGCAGCACAGCTGGCAATTGTCAAGCAGATGACAGGCAGGAATCACGCAGCTCAGCAGGCCCAGATCACGTGACTGAGCATGCACTGTTCACGTGGCTGATCATACACTGATCACGTGATGATCATGCACTGATCACTTGGATATCATGCACTGATCACGTGGCTGATCATACACTGTTCACGTGTCTGACCATGCACTGATCACGTGGCTGATCATACACTGCTCACGTAACTGATCATGCACTGATCACGTGGCTATCATGCACTGATCACGTGGCTGAACATGCACTGTTCACGTGGCTGATCACACACCTGTCACGTGACATATCATGCACTGATCACGTGGCACTCATGCACTGATCACGTGGCTGATCATACTCTGCTCACGTAACTCATGCACATCACGTGGCTATCATGCACTGCTCACGTGGCTGATCATGGAATGATCACGTAGCTACCATATACTGGTCACGTGACTGATCATGCAAAGATCACGTAAATGATCATGCACTGTTCACGTGACTGATCATGTACTGATCACGTGACTGATCATGCACTGATCACGTGGCTATCATGCACTGCTCACGTGGCTGATCATGCACGATCACGTAGCAACCATGTACTGGTCACGTGACTGATCATGCACTGATCACGTAATTGATCATGCACTGATCACGTGGCTCATCATGCACTGATCACGTGGCTGATCACACATGTATCACGTGACTGATCATGCACTGATCACGTGGCTCTCATGCACTGATCACGTGGCTGTCATGCACTGATCACGTGGATATCATGCACTGATCACGTGGCTGATCACACACTATCACATGACTGATCATGCACTGATCACGTGGCTGATCATGCACTGATCACGTGGCTGATCATGCACTGATCACGTGGCTGATCACACATGATCACGTGACTGATCATGCACTGATCACGTGGCTCTCATGCACTGATCACGTGGCTGATCATGCACTGATCACGTGGCTATCATGCACTGATCACGTGGCTGATCACACACGTATCACATGACTGATCATGCACTGATCACGTGGCTATCATGCACTGATCACGTGGCTATCATGCACTGATCACGTGGCTGATCATGCACTGATCACGTAGCTACCATGTACTGTCACGTGACTGATCATGCACTGATCACGTAATTGATCATGCACTGATCATGTGGCTGATCATGCACTGATCACGTGGCTGATCATGCACTGATCACATGACTGATCATGCACTGATCACGTGACTGATCATGCACTGATCACGTGGCTATCATGCACTGATCACGTGGCTGACATGCACTGATCACGTGCCTGATCATGCACTGATCACGTGGCTGATCATGCACTGATCACGTGACTGATCATGCACTGATCACGTGGCTATCATGCACTGCTCACGTGGCTGATCATGCCATGATCACGCAGCTACCATGTACTGGTCACATGACTGATCATGCACTGATCACGTGACTGATCATGCAGTGATCACGTGGCTATCATGAACTACTCACGTGGCTGATCATGCAATGATCATGTAGCTACCATGTACAGGTCACGTGAATGATCATACACCCATCAGGTGACTGATCATGCACTGATCACGTGGCTATCATGCACTGATCACGAGACTGATCATGCACTGTTCACGTCTATATCATGCACTGATCACATGACTGCCCATGCACTGATCACGTGGATGATCATACACTAATCTTGTGACAGATCATGCACTGATCACGTGGCTGATCATGCACTGATACCGTGACTGAGCATGGACTGATCACATGACTATCATGTAGTGATCACGTGACTTAATGGCGCTGATCATGTGACTGATCATGCGCTGATCATGTTTGCTATCATACACTGATCATGTGCCTCTGGAGGCAATAAACAAAGAGCTGAGTAGGCACGAATCAAACAGTCAGCAGGCAATAATCATGGAACTCAGGTGTGAGGAATCATGCTGCTCAGCTGGCAATAATCAAGCAGCTGAGCAGGCAGGAATTACGCAGCACAGCTGGCAATTGTCAAGCAGATGACAGGCAGGAATCGTGCAGCTCAGCTGGCAATTGTCAAGCAGATGAGCAGACAGTAATCACGCAGCTCAGCAGGCCCAGATCACGTGACTGAGCATGCACTGTTCACGTGGCTGATCATACACTGATCACGTGATGATCATGCACTGATCACTTGGATATCATGCACTGATCACGTGGCTGATCATACACTGTTCACGTGTCTGACCATGCACTGATCACGTGGCTGATCATACACTGCTCACGTAACTGATCATGCACTGATCACGTGGCTATCATGCACTGATCACGTGGCTGAACATGCACTGTTCACGTGGCTGATCACACACCTGTCACGTGACATATCATGCACTGATCACGTGGCACTCATGCACTGATCACGTGGCTGATCATACTCTGCTCACGTAACTCATGCACACATGGCTATCATGCACTGCTCACGTGGCTCGTCATGGAATGATCACGTAGCAACCATATACTGGTCACGTGACTGATCATGCAAAGATCACGTAAATGATCATGCACTGTTCACGTGACTGATCATGTACTGATCACGTGACTGATCATGCACTGATCACGTGGCTATCATGCTCTGCTCACGTGGCTGATCATGCATGCGATCACGTAGACCATGTACTGGTCACGTGACTGATCATGCACTGATCACGTAATTGATCCTGCACTGATCACGTGGCTCATCATGCACTGATCACGTGGCTGATCACACATGTATCACGTGACTGATCATGCACTGATCACGTGGCTCTCATGCACTGATCACGTGGCTGTCATGCACTGATCACGTGGATATCATGCACTGATCACGTGGCTGATCACACACGTATCACATGACTGATCATGCACTGATCACGTGGCTATCATGCACTGATCACGTGGCTGATCATGCAATGATCACGTGGCTACCATGTACTGTCACGTGACTGATCATGCACTGATCACGTAATTGATCATGCACTGATCACGTGGCTGTCATGCACTGATCACGTGGCTGATCATGCACTGATCACGTGACTGATCATGCACTGATCACGTGACTGATCATGCACTGATCACGTGGCTGATCATGCACTGATCACGTGGCTGATCATGCACTGATCACGTGACTGATCATGCACTGATCACGTGGCTGATCATGCACTGATCACGTGGCTGATCATGCACTGATCACGTGGATATCATGCACTGATCACGTGGCTGATCATGCACTGATCACGTGTCTGATCATGCACTGATCACGTGGCTGATCATGCACTGATCACGTAACTGATCATGCACTGATCACGTGGCTATCATGCACTGATCACGTGGCTGATCATGCACTGATCACGTGGCTGATCACACACTGTCACGTGACATATCATGCACTGATCACGTGGCACTCATGCACTGATCACGTGGCTGATCATACACTGCTCACGTAACTCATGCACATCACGTGGCTATCATGCACTGCTCACGTGGCTGTCATGGAATGATCACGTAGCAACCATATACTGGTCACGTGACTGATCATGCACTGATCACGTGAATGATCATGCACTGTTCACGTGACTGATCATGCACTGATCACGTGACTGATCATGCACTGATCACGTGGCTATCATGCACTGCTCACGTGGCTGATCATGCACGATCACGTAGCAACCATGTACTGGTCACGTGACTGATCATGCACTGATCACGTAATTGATCATGCACTGATCACGTGGCTCATCATGCACTGATCACGTGGCTGATCACATGTATCACGTGACTGATCATGCACTGATCACGTGGCTCTCATGCACTGATCACGTGGCTGTCATGCACTGATCACGTGGATATCATGCACTGATCACGTGGCTATCATGCACTGATCACGTGCTGATCATGCACTGATCACGTGGCTATCATGTACTGATCACGTGACTGATCATGCACTGATCACGTGGCTGATCATGCACTGATCACGTGGCTGATCATGCACTGATCACGTGGCTGATCATGCACTGATCACGTAACTGATCATGCACTGATCACGTGACTGATCATGCACTGATCACGTGGCTATCATGCACTGATCACGTGGCTGACATACACTGATCACGTGCCTGATCATGCACTGATCACGTGGCTGATCATGCACTGATCACGTGACTGATCATGCACTGATCACGTGTCTGATCATGCACTGATCACGTGGCTATCATGCACTGCTCACGTGGCTGATCATGCATGATCACGCAGCTACCATGTACTGGTCACATGACTGATCATGCACTGATCACGTGACTGATCATGCAGTGATCACGTGGCTATCATGAACTACTCACGTGGCTGATCATGCAATGATCATGTAGCTACCATGTACAGGTCACGTGAATGATCATACACCCATCAGGTGACTGATCATGCACTGATCACGTGGCTATCATGCACTGATCACGAGACTGATCATGCACTGTTCACGTCTATATCATGCACTGATCACATGACTGCCCATGCACTGATCACGTGGATGATCATACACTAATCTTGTGACAGATCATGCACTGATCACGTGGCTGATCATGCACTGATACCGTGACTGAGCATGGACTGATCACATGACTATCATGTAGTGATCACGTGACTTAATGGCGCTGATCATGTGACTGATCATGCGCTGATCATGTTTGCTATCATACACTGATCATGTGCCTCTGGAGGCAATAAACAAAGAGCTGAGTAGGCACGAATCAAACAGTCAGCAGGCAATAATCATGGAACTCAGGTGTGAGGAATCATGCTGCTCAGCTGGCAATAATCAAGCAGCTGAGCAGGCAGGAATTATGCAGCACAGCTGGCAATTGTCAAGCAGATGACAGGCAGGAATCGTGCAGCTCAGCTGGCAATTGTCAAGCAGATGAGCAGACAGTAATCACGCAGCTCAGCAGGCCCAGATCACGTGACTGAGCATGCACTGTTCACGTGGCTGATCATACACTGATCACGTGATGATCATGCACTGATCACTTGGATATCATGCACTGATCACGTGGCTGATCATACACTGTTCACGTGTCTGACCATGCACTGATCACGTGGCTGATCATACACTGCTCACGTAACTGATCATGCACTGATCACGTGGCTATCATGCACTGATCACGTGGCTGAACATGCACTGTTCACGTGGCTGATCACACACCTGTCACGTGACATATCATGCACTGATCACGTGGCACTCATGCACTGATCACGTGGCTGATCATACTCTGCTTACGTAACTCATGCACATCACGTGGCTATCATGCACTGCTCACGTGGCTCGTCATGGAATGATCACATAGCAACCATATACTGGTCACGTGACTGATCATGCAAGATCACGTAAATGATCATGCACTGTTCACGTGACTGATCATGTACTGATCACGTGACTGATCATGCACTGATCACGTGGCTATCATGCTCTGCTCACGTGGCTGATCATGCAACGATCACGTAGCAACCATGTACTGGTCACGTGACTGATCATGCACTGATCACGTAATTGATCCTGCACTGATCACGTGGCTCATCATGCACTGATCACGTGGCTGATCACACATGTATCACGTGACTGATCATGCACTGATCACGTGGCTCTCATGCACTGATCACGTGGCTGTCATGCACTGATCACGTGGATATCATGCACTGATCACGTGGCTGATCACACGTATCACATGACTGATCATGCACTGATCACGTGGCTATCATGCACTGATCACGTGGCTATCATGCACTGATCACGTGGCTGATCAGGCAATGATCACGTAGCTACCATGTACTGGTCACGTGACTGATCATGCACTGATCACGTAATTGATCATGCACTGATCATGTGGCTGATCATGCACTGATCACGTGGCTGATCATACACTGATCACGTAACTGATCATGCACTGATCACGTGACTGATCATGCACTGATCACGTGGCTATCATGCACTGATCACTTGGCTGACATGCACTGATCACGTGCCTGGTCATGCACTGATCACGTGGCTGATCATGCACTGATCACGTGACTGATCATGCACTGATCGTGTCTGATCATGCACTGATCACGTGGCTATCATGCACTGCTCACGTGGCTGATCATGCCATGATCACGCAGCTACCATGTACTGGTCACATGACTGATCATGCACTGATCACGTGACTGATCATGCAGTGATCACGTGGCTATCATGAACTACTCACGTGGCTGATCATGCAATGATCATGTAGCTACCATGTACAGGTCACGTGAATGATCATACACCCATCAGGTGACTGATCATGCACTGATCACGTGGCTATCATGCACTGATCACGAGACTGATCATGCACTGTTCACGTCTATATCATGCACTGATCACATGACTGCCCGTGCACTGATCACGTGGATGATCATACACTAATCTTGTGACAGATCATGCACTGATCACGTGGCTGATCATGCACTGATACCGTGACTGAGCATGGACTGATCACATGACTATCATGTAGTGATCACGTGACTTAATGGCGCTGATCATGTGACTGATCATGCGCTGATCATGTTTGCTATCATACACTGATCATGTGCCTCTGGAGGCAATAAACAAAGAGCTGAGTAGGCACGAATCAAACAGTCAGCAGGCAATAATCATGGAACTCAGGTGTGAGGAATCATGCTGCTCAGCTGGCAATAATCAAGCAGCTGAGCAGGCAGGAATTACGCAGCACAGCTGGCAATTGTCAAGCAGATGACAGGCAGGAATCGTGCAGCTCAGCTGGCAATTGTCAAGCAGATGAGCAGACAGTAATCACGCAGCTCAGCAGGCCCAGATCACGTGACTGAGCATGCACTGTTCACGTGGCTGATCATACACTGATCACGTGATGATCATGCACTGATCACTTGGATATCATGCACTGATCACGTGGCTGATCATACACTGTTCACGTGTCTGACCATGCACTGATCACGTGGCTGATCATACACTGCTCACGTAACTGATCATGCACTGATCACGTGGCTATCATGCACTGATCACGTGGCTGAACATGCACTGTTCACGTGGCTGATCACACCTGTCACGTGACATATCATGCACTGATCACGTGGCTGATCATACTCTGCTCACGTAACTCATGCACACATCACGTGGCTATCATGCACTGCTCACGTGGCTCGTCATGGAATGATCACGTAGCAACCATATACTGGTCACGTGACTGATCATGCAAAGATCACGTAAATGATCATGCACTGTTCACGTGACTGATCATGTACTGATCACGTGACTGATCATGCACTGATCACGTGGCTATCATGCTCTGCTCACGTGGCTGATCATGCAACGATCACGTAGCAACCATGTACTGGTCACGTGACTGATCATGCACTGATCACGTAATTGATCCTGCACTGATCACGTGGCTCATCATGCACTGATCACGTGGCTGATCACACATGTATCACGTGACTGATCATGCACTGATCACGTGGCTCTCATGCACTGATCACGTGGCTGTCATGCACTGATCACGTGGATATCATGCACTGATCACGTGGCTGATCACACGTATCACATGACTGATCATGCACTGATCACGTGGCTATCATGCACTGATCACGTGGCTATCATGCACTGATCACGTGGCTGATCAGGCAATGATCACGTAGCTACCATGTACTGGTCACGTGACTGATCATGCACTGATCACGTAATTGATCATGCACTGATCATGTGGCTGATCATGCACTGATCACGTGGCTGATCATACACTGATCACATAACTGATCATGCACTGATCACGTGACTGATCATGCACTGATCACGTGGCTATCATGCACTGATCACTTGGCTGACATACACTGATCACGTGCCTGGTCATGCACTGATCACGTGGCTGATCATGCACTGATCACGTGACTGATCATGCACTGATCACGTGTCTGATCATGCACTGATCACGTGGCTATCATGCACTGCTCACGTGGCTGATCATGCCATGATCACGCAGCTACCATGTACTGGTCACATGACTGATCATGCACTGATCACGTGACTGATCATGCAGTGATCACGTGGCTATCATGAACTACTCACGTGGCTGATCATGCAATGATCATGTAGCTACCATGTACAGGTCACGTGAATGATCATACACCCATCAGGTGACTGATCATGCACTGATCACGTGGCTATCATGCACTGATCACGAGACTGATCATGCACTGTTCACGTCTATATCATGCACTGATCACATGACTGCCCGTGCACTGATCACGTGGATGATCATACACTAATCTTGTGACAGATCATGCACTGATCACGTGGCTGATCATGCACTGATACCGTGACTGAGCATGGACTGATCACATGACTATCATGTAGTGATCACGTGACTTAATGGCGCTGATCATGTGACTGATCATGCGCTGATCATGTTTGCTATCATACACTGATCATGTGCCTCTGGAGGCAATAAACAAAGAGCTGAGTAGGCACGAATCAAACAGTCAGCAGGCAATAATCATGGAACTCAGGTGTGAGGAATCATGCTGCTCAGCTGGCAATAATCAAGCAGCTGAGCAGGCAGGAATTACGCAGCACAGCTGGCAATTGTCAAGCAGATGACAGGCAGGAATCGTGCAGCTCAGCTGGCAATTGTCAAGCAGATGAGCAGACAGTAATCACGCAGCTCAGCAGGCCCAGATCACGTGACTGAGCATGCACTGTTCACGTGGCTGATCATACACTGATCACGTGATGATCATGCACTGATCACTTGGATATCATGCACTGATCACGTGGCTGATCATACACTGTTCACGTGTCTGACCATGCACTGATCACGTGGCTGATCATACACTGCTCACGTAACTGATCATGCACTGATCACGTGGCTATCATGCACTGATCACGTGGCTGAACATGCACTGTTCACGTGGCTGATCACACACCTGTCACGTGACATATCATGCACTGATCACGTGGCACTCATGCACTGATCACGTGGCTGATCATACTCTGCTCACGTAACTCATGCACACATCACGTGGCTATCATGCACTGCTCACGTGGCTGTCATGGAATGATCACGTAGCAACCATATACTGGTCACGTGACTGATCATGCAAGATCACGTAAATGATCATGCACTGTTCACGTGACTGATCATGTACTGATCACGTGACTGATCATGCACTGATCACGTGGCTATCATGCTCTGCTCACGTGGCTGATCATGCAACGATCACGTAGCAACCATGTACTGGTCACGTGACTGATCATGCACTGATCACGTAATTGATCCTGCACTGATCACGTGGCTCATCATGCACTGATCACGTGGCTGATCACACATGTATCACGTGACTGATCATGCACTGATCACGTGGCTCTCATGCACTGATCACGTGGCTGTCATGCACTGATCACGTGGATATCATGCACTGATCATGTGGCTGATCACACGTATCACATGACTGATCATGCACTGATCACGTGGCTATCATGCACTGATCACGTGGCTGATCATGCAATGATCACGTAGCTACCATGTACTGGTCACGTGACTGATCATGCACTGATCACGTAATTGATCATGCACTGATCATGTGGCTGATCATGCACTGATCACGTGGCTGATCATGCACTGATCACGTAACTGATCATGCACTGATCACGTGACTGATCATGCACTGATCACGTGGCTATCATGCACTGATCACTTGGCTGACATGCACTGATCACGTGCCTGATCATGCACTGATCACGTGACTGATCATGCACTGATCACGTGACTGATCATGCACTGATCACGTGGCTATCATGCACTGCTCACGTGGCTGATCATGCCATGATCACGCAGCTACCATGTACTGGTCACATGACTGATCATGCACTGATCACGTGACTGATCATGCAGTGATCACGTGGCTATCATGAACTACTCACGTGGCTGATCATGCAATGATCATGTAGCTACCATGTACAGGTCACGTGAATGATCATACACCCATCAGGTGACTGATCATGCACTGATCACGTCTATATCATGCACTGATCACATGACTGCCCATGCACTGATCACGTGGATGATCATACACTAATCTTGTGACAGATCATGCACTGATCACGTGGCTGATCATGCACTGATACCGTGACTGAGCATGGACTGATCACATGACTATCATGTAGTGATCACGTGACTTAATGGCGCTGATCATGTGACTGATCATGCGCTGATCATGTTTGCTATCATACACTGATCATGTGCCTCTGGAGGCAATAAACAAAGAGCTGAGTAGGCACGAATCAAACAGTCAGCAGGCAATAATCATGGAACTCAGGTGTGAGGAATCATGCTGCTCAGCTGGCAATAATCAAGCAGCTGAGCAGGCAGGAATTCGCAGCACAGCTGGCAATTGTCAAGCAGATGACAGGCAGGAATCGTGCAGCTCAGCAGGCCCAGATCACGTGACTGAGCATGCACTGTTCACGTGGCTGATCATACACTGATCACGTGATGATCATGCACTGATCACGTGGATATCATGCACTGATCACGTGGCTGATCATACACTGATCACGTGACTGATCATGCACTGATCACGTGGCTGATCATGCACTGTTCACGTGGCTGATCACACACTGTCACGTGACATATCATGCACTGATCACGTGGCACTCATGCACTGATCACGTGGCTGATCATACTCTGCTCACGTAACTCATGCACACATCACGTGGCTATCATGCACTGCTCACGTGGCTCGTCATGGAATGATCACGTAGCAACCATATACTGGTCACGTGACTGATCATGCAAAGATCACGTAAATGATCATGCACTGTTCACGTGACTGATCATGTACTGATCACGTGACTGATCATGCACTGATCACGTGGCTATCATGCTCTGCTCACGTGGCTGATCATGCAACGATCACGTAGCAACCATGTACTGGTCACGTGACTGATCATGCACTGATCACGTAATTGATCATGCACTGATCACGTGGCTCATCATGCACTGATCACGTGGCTGATCACACATGTATCACGTGACTGATCATGCACTGATCACGTGGCTCTCATGCACTGATCACGTGGCTGTCATGCACTGATCACGTGGATATCATGCACTGATCATGTGGCTGATCACACACTATCACATGACTGATCATGCACTGATCACGTGGCTATCATGCACTGATCACGTGGCTATCATGCACTGATCACGTGGCTGATCATGCAATGATCACGTGGCTACCATGTACTGATCACGTGACTGATCATGCACTGATCACGTAATTGATCATGCACTGATCATGTGGCTGATCATGCACTGATCACGTGGCTGATCATGCACTGATCACGTAACTGATCATGCACTGATCACGTGACTGATCATGCACTGATCACGTGGCTATCATGCACTGATCACGTGGCTGACATACACTGATCACGTGCCTGGTCATGCACTGATCACGTGGCTGATCATGCACTGATCACGTGACTGATCATGCACTGATCACGTGTCTGATCATGCACTGATCACGTGGCTATCATGCACTGCTCACGTGGCTGATCATGCATGATCACGCAGCTACCATGTACTGGTCACATGACTGATCATGCACTGATCACGTGACTGATCATGCACTGATCACGTGGCTATCATGCACTACTCACGTGGCTGATCATGCAATGATCATGTAGCTACCATGTACAGGTCACGTGAATGATCATACACCCATCAGGTGACTGATCATGCACTGATCACGTGGCTATCATGCACTGATCACGAGACTGATCATGCACTGATCACGTCTATATCATGCACTGATCACATGACTCCGTGCACTGATCACGTGGCTGATCATGCACTGATACCGTGACTGAGCATGGACTGATCACATGACTATCATGTAGTGATCACGTGACTTAATGGCGCTGATCATGTGACTGATCATGCGCTGATCATGTTTGCTATCATACACTGATCATGTGCCTCTGGAGGCAATAAACAAAGAGCTGAGTAGGCACGAATCAAACAGTCAGCAGGCAATAATCATGGAACTCAGGTGTGAGGAATCATGCTGCTCAGCTGGCAATAATCAAGCAGCTGAGCAGGCAGGAATTACGCAGCACAGCTGGCAATTGTCAAGCAGATGACAGGCAGGAATCGTGCAGCTCAGCTGGCAATTGTCAAGCAGATGAGCAGACAGTAATCACGCAGCTCAGCAGGCCCAGATCACGTGACTGAGCATGCACTGTTCACGTGGCTGATCATACACTGATCACGTGATGATCATGCACTGATCACTTGGATATCATGCACTGATCACGTGGCTGATCATACACTGTTCACGTGTCTGACCATGCACTGATCACGTGGCTGATCATACACTGCTCACGTAACTGATCATGCACTGATCACGTGGCTATCATGCACTGATCACGTGGCTGAACATGCACTGTTCACGTGGCTGATCACACACCTGTCACGTGACATATCATGCACTGATCACGTGGCACTCATGCACTGATCACGTGGCTGATCATACTCTGCTCACGTAACTCATGCACACATCACGTGGCTATCATGCACTGCTCACGTGGCTCGTCATGGAATGATCACGTAGCAACCATATACTGGTCACGTGACTGATCATGCACAGATCACGTAAATGATCATGCACTGTTCACGTGACTGATCATGTACTGATCACGTGACTGATCATGCACTGATCACGTGGCTATCATGCTCTGCTCACGTGGCTGATCATGCAACGATCACGTAGCAACCATGTACTGGTCACGTGACTGATCATGCACTGATCACGTAATTGATCCTGCACTGATCACGTGGCTCATCATGCACTGATCACGTGGCTGATCACACATGTATCACGTGACTGATCATGCACTGATCACGTGGCTCTCATGCACTGATCACGTGGCTGTCATGCACTGATCACGTGGATATCATGCACTGATCACGTGGCTGATCACACACGTATCACATGACTGATCATGCACTGATCACGTGGCTATCATGCACTGATCACGTGGCTGATCATGCAATGATCACGTAGCTACCATGTACTGGTCACGTGACTGATCATGCACTGATCACGTAATTGATCATGCACTGATCATGTGGCTGATCATGCACTGATCACGTGGCTGATCATGCACTGATCACATGACTGATCATGCACTGATCACGTGACTGATCATGCACTGATCACGTGGCTATCATGCACTGATCACGTGGCTGATCATGCACTGATCACGTGCCTGATCATGCACTGATCACGTGACTGATCATGCACTGATCACGTGTCTGATCATGCACTGATCACGTGGCTATCATGCACTGCTCACGTGGCTGATCATGCATGATCACGCAGCTACCATGTACTGGTCACATGACTGATCATGCACTGATCACGTGACTGATCATGCAGTGATCACGTGGCTATCATGACTACTCACGTGGCTGATCATGCAATGATCATGTAGCTACCATGTACAGGTCACGTGAATGATCATACACCCATCAGGTGACTGATCATGCACTGATCACGTGGCTATCATGCACTGATCACGAGACTGATCATGCACTGATCACGTCTATATCATGCACTGATCACATGACTGCCCATGCACTGATCACGTGGATGATCATACACTAATCTTGTGACAGATCATGCACTGATCACGTGGCTGATCATGCACTGATACCGTGACTGAGCATGGACTGATCACATGACTATCATGTAGTGATCACGTGACTTAATGGCGCTGATCATGTGACTGATCATGCGCTGATCATGTTTGCTATCATACACTGATCATGTGCCTCTGGAGGCAATAAACAAAGAGCTGAGTAGGCACGAATCAAACAGTCAGCAGGCAATAATCATGGAACTCAGGTGTGAGGAATCATGCTGCTCAGCTGGCAATAATCAAGCAGCTGAGCAGGCAGGAATTCGCAGCACAGCTGGCAATTGTCAAGCAGATGACAGGCAGGAATCGTGCAGCTCAGCTGGCAATTGTCAAGCAGATGAGCAGACAGTAATCACGCAGCTCAGCAGGCCCAGATCACGTGACTGAGCATGCACTGTTCACGTGGCTGATCATACACTGATCACGTGATGATCATGCACTGATCACGTGGATATCATGCACTGATCACGTGGCTGATCACACTGATCACGTGACTGATCATGCACTGATCACGTGGCTGATCATGCACTGATCACGTGGCTGATCATGCACTGATCACGTGTCTGATCATGCACTGATCACGTGGCTGATCATGCACTGCTCACGTAACTGATCATGCACTGATCACGTGGCTATCATGCACTGATCACGTGGCTGATCATGCACTGATCACGTGGCTGATCACACACTGTCACGTGACATATCATGCACTGATCACGTGGCACTCATGCACTGATCACGTGGCTGATCATACTCTGCTCACGTAACTCATGCACATCACGTGGCTATCATGCACTGCTCACGTGGCTGTCATGGAATGATCACGTAGCAACCATATACTGGTCACGTGACTGATCATGCACTGATCACGTAAATGATCATGCACTGTTCACGTGACTGATCATGTACTGATCACGTGACTGATCATGCACTGATCACGTGGCTATCATGCACTGCTCACGTGGCTGATCATGCACGATCACGTAGCAACCATGTACTGGTCACGTGACTGATCATGCACTGATCACGTAATTGATCATGCACTGATCACGTGGCTCATCATGCACTGATCACGTGGCTGATCACACATGTATCACGTGACTGATCATGCACTGATCACGTGGCTCTCATGCACTGATCACGTGGCTGTCATGCACTGATCACGTGGATATCATGCACTGATCACGTGGCTGATCACACACGTATCACATGACTGATCATGCACTGATCACGTGGCTATCATGCACTGATCACGTGGCTATCATGCACTGATCACGTGGCTGATCATGCAATGATCACGTGCTACCATGTACTGGTCACGTGACTGATCATGCACTGATCACGTAATTGATCATGCACTGATGTGGCTGATCATGCACTGATCACGTGGCTGATCATGCACTGATCACGTGACTGATCATGCACTGATCACGTGACTGATCATGCACTGATCACGTGGCTATCATGCACTGATCACGTGGCTGACATGCACTGATCACGTGGCTGATCATGCACTGATCACGTGGCTGATCATGCACTGATCACGTGACTGATCATGCACTGATCACGTGTCTGATCATGCACTGATCACGTGACTGATCATGCACTGATCACGTGACTGATCATGCACTGATCACGTGGCTATCATGCACTGCTCACGTGGCTGATCATGCATGATCACGCTACCATGTACTGGTCACATGACTGATCATGCACTGATCACGTGACTGATCATGCAGTGATCACGTGGCTATCATGCACTACTCACGTGGCTGATCATGCAATGATCATGTAGCTACCATGTACAGGTCACGTGAATGATCATACACCCATCAGGTGACTGATCATGCACTGATCACGTAGCTATCATGCACTGATCACGAGACTGATCATGCACTGTCACGTCTATATCATGCACTGATCACATGACTGCCCATGCACTGATCACGTGGATGATCATACACTAATCTTGTGACAGATCATGCACTGATCACGTGGCTGATCATGCACTGATGCCGTGACTGAGCATGGACTGATCACATGACTATCATGTAGTGATCACGTGACTTAATGGCGCTGATCATGTGACTGATCATGCGCTGATCATGTTTGCTATCATACACTGATCGTGTGCCTCTGGAGGCAATAAACAAAGAGCTGAGTAGGCACGAATCAAACAGTCAGCAGGCAATAATCATGGAACTCAGGTGTGAGGAATCATGCTGCTCAGCTGGCAATAATCAAGCAGCTGAGCAGGCAGGAATTACGCAGCACAGCTGGCAATTGTCAAGCAGATGACAGGCAGGAATCGTGCAGCTCAGCTGGCAATTGTCAAGCAGATGAGCAGACAGTAATCACGCAGCTCAGCAGGCCAAGATCACGTGACTGAGCATGCACTGTTCACGTGGCTGATCATACACTGATCACGTGATGATCATGCACTGATCACTTGGATATCATGCACTGATCACGTGGCTGATCATGCACTGATCACGTGACTGATCATGCACTGATCACGTGGCTGATCATGCACTGATCACGTAACTGATCATGCACTGATCACGTGGCTATCATGCACTGATCACGTGGCTGATCATGCACTGTTCACGTGGCTGACCATATACTGGTCACGTGACTGATCATGCACTGATCACGCAATTGATCCTGCACTGATCACGTGGCTCATCATGCACTGATCACGTGGCTGATGCACACATCACGTGGCTATTATGCACTGCTCACCTGGCTCGTCATGGAATGATCACGTAGCTATCATGCACTGATCACGTGGCTGATCATGCACAAGATCACGTAAATGATCATGCACTGTTCACGTGACTGATCATGCACTGATCACGTGACTGATCATGCACTGACCACGTGGCTATCATGCTCTGATCGCGTGGCTGATCATGCAACGATCACGTAGCAACCATGTACTGGTCACGTGACTGATCATGCGCTGATCACGTAATTGATCCTGCACTGATCCCGTGGCTCATCATGCACTGATCACGTGGCTGATCACACATGTATCACGTGACTGATCATGCACTGATCCCGTGGCTCTCATGCACTGATCACGTGGCTGTCATGCACTGATCACGTGGATATCATGCACTGATCATGTGGCTGATCACACACGTATCACGTGACTGATCATGCACTGATCACGTGGCTATCATGCACTGATCACGTGGCTATCATGCACTGATCACGTGGCTGATCAGGCAATGATCACGTAGCTACCATGTACTGGTCACGTGGCTGATCATGCACTGAGCACGTAATTGATCATGCACTGATCATGTGGCTGATCATGCACTGATCACGTGGCTGATCACACACTGATCACATAACTGATCATGCACTGATCACGTGACTGATCATGCACTGATCACGTGGCTATCATGCACTGATCGCTTGGCTGGACATACACTGATCACGTGCCTGGTCATGCACTGATCACGTGGCTGATCATGCACTGATCACGTGACTGATCATGCACTGATCCCGTGTCTGATCATGCACTGATCACGTGGCTATCATGCACTGCTCACGTGGCTGATCATGCCATGATCGCGCAGCTACCATGTACTGGTCACATGACTGATCATGCACTGATCACGTGACTGATCATGCAGTGATCACGTGGCTATCATGAACTGCTCACGTGGCTGATCATGCAATGATCATGTAGCTACCATGTACAGGTCACGTGAATGATCATACACCCATCAGGTGACTGATCATGCACTGATCACGTGGCTATCATGCACTGATCACGAGACTGATCATGCACTGTTCACGTCTATATCATGCACTGATCACATGACTGCCCGTGCACTGATCACGTGGATGATCATACACTAATCTTGTGACAGATCATGCACTGATCACGTGGCTGATCATGCACTGATACCGTGACTGAGCATGGACTGATCACATGACTATCATGTAGTGATCACGTGACTTAATGGCGCTGATCATGTGACTGATCATGCGCTGATCATGTTTGCTATCATACACTGATCATGTGCCTCTGGAGGCAATAAACAAAGAGCTGAGTAGGCACGAATCAAACAGTCAGCAGGCAATAATCATGGAACTCAGGTGTGAGGAATCATGCTGCTCAGCTGGCAATAATCAAGCAGCTGAGCAGGCAGGAATTACGCAGCACAGCTGGCAATTGTCAAGCAGATGACAGGCAGGAATCGTGCAGCTCAGCTGGCAATTGTCAAGCAGATGAGCAGACAGTAATCACGCGGCTCAGCAGGCCCAGATCACGTGACTGAGCATGCACTGTTCACGTGGCTGATCATACACTGATCACGTGATGATCATGCACTGATCACGCGGATATCATGCACTGATCACGTGGCTGATCATACACTTTTCACGTGTCTGACCATGCACTGATCACGTGGCTGATCATACACTGCTCACGTAACTGATCATGCACTGATCACGTGGCTATCATGCACTGATCACGTGGCTGAACATGCACTGTTCACGTGGCTGATCACACACCTGTCACGTGACATATCATGCACTGATCACGTGGCACTCATGCACTGATCACGTGGCTGATCATACTCTGCTCACGTAACTCATGCACACATCACGTGGCTATCATGCACTGCTCACGTGGCTCGTCATGGAATGATCACGTAGCAACCATATACTGGTCACGTGACTGATCATGCAAAGATCACGTAAATGATCATGCACTGTATCACGTGACTGATCATGTACTGATCACGTGACTGATCATGCACTGACCACGTGGCTATCATGCTCTGCTCACGTGGCTGATCATGCAACGATCACGTAGCTACCATGTACTGGTCACGTGACTGATCATGCACTGATCACGTAATTGATCCTGCACTGATCGCGTGGCTCATCATGCACTGATCACGTGGCTGATCACGCATGTATCACGTGACTGATCATGCACTGATCACGTGGCTACTCATGCACTGATCACGTGGCTGTCATGCAATGATCACGTGGCTATCATGCACTGATCACGTGGCTGATCACACTGTATCACGTGACTGATCATGCACTGATCACGTGGCTATCATGCACTGATCACGTGGCTGATCATGCACTGATCACGTGGCTATCATGCTGATCACGTGACTGATCATGCACTGATCACGTGACTGATCATGCACTGATCACGTGGCTGATCATGCACTGATCACGTAACTGATCATGCACTGATCCCGTGGCTGATCATGCACTGATCACGTGACTGATCATGCAGATCACGTGGCTGATCATGCACTGATCACGTGACTGATCATGCACTGATCACGTGGCTGATCATGCACTGATCACGTGGCTATCATGCACTGATCACGTGACTGATCATGCACTGATCACGTGGCTGATCATGCACTGATCACGTGACTGATCATGCACTGATCACGTGGCTGATCATGCACTGATCACGTGGCTGATCATGCACTGATCATGGCTGATCACACTGTCACGTGACTATCATGCACTGATCACGTGGCTCCATGCACTGATCACGTGGCTGATCATACACTGATCACGTAACTCATGCACTGATCACGTGGCTATCATGCACTGCTCACGTGGCTGATCATGCACTGATCACGTAGCTACCATGCACTGATCACGTGACTGATCATGCACTGATCACGTGACTGATCATGCACTGATCACGTAACTGATCATGCACTGATCACGTGGCTGATCATGCACTGATCACGTGGCTATCATGCACTGATCACGTGGCTGATCATGCACTGATCACGTGGCTATCATGCACTGATCACGTGACTGATGCACTGATCACGTGACTGATCATGCACTGATCACGTGGCTATCATGCACTGATCACGTGGCTGATCACACAGTATCACGTGGCTGATCATGCACTGATCACGTGGCTCATCATGCACTGATCACGTGGCTGTCATGCACTGATCACGTGGCTATCATGCACTGATCACGTGGCTGATCATGCGTATCACGTGACTGATCATGCACTGATCACGTGACTATCATGCACTGATCACGTGGCTGATCATGCACTGATCACGTGGCTGATCATGCACTGATCACGTGGCTACCATGAGTCACGTGACTGATCATGCACTGATCACGTAACTGATCATGCACTGATCACGTGGCTGATCATGCACTGATCACGTGGCTGATCATGCACTGATCACGTGACTGATCATGCACTGATCACGTGGCTGATCATGCACTGATCACGTGGCTGATCATGCACTGATCACGTGGCTGATCATGCACTGATCACGTGACTGATCATGCACTGATCACGTGGCTGATCATGCACTGATCACGTGGCTGATCATGCACTGATCACATAACTGATCATGCACTGATCACGTGACTGATCATGCAGTGATCACGTGGCTATCATGAACTACTCACGTGGCTGATCATGCACTGATCATGTAGCTACCATGTACAGGTCACGTGAATGATCATACACCCATCAGGTGACTGATCATGCACTGATCACGTGGCTATCATGCACTGATCGAGACTGATCATGCACTGTTCACGTCTATATCATGCACTGATCACATGACTGCCCGTGCACTGATCACGTGGATGATCATACACTAATCTTGTGACAGATCATGCACTGATCACGTGGCTGATCATGCACTGATACCGTGACTGAGCATGGACTGATCACGTGACTATCATGTAGTGATCACGTGACTTAATGGCGCTGATCATGTGACTGATCATGCGCTGATCATGTTTGCTAACATACACTGATCATGTGCCTCTGGAGGCAATAAACAAAGAGCTGAGTAGGCACGAATCAAACAGTCAGCAGGCAATAATCATGGAACTCAGGTGTGAGGAATCATGCTGCTCAGCTGGCAATAATCAAGCAGCTGAGCAGGCAGGAATTACGCAGCACAGCTGGCAATTGTCAAGCAGATGACAGGCAGGAATCGTGCAGCTCAGCTGGCAATTGTCAAGCAGATGAGCAGACAGTAATCACGCAGCTCAGCAGGCCCAGATCAAGTGACTGAGCATGCACTGTTCACGTGGCTGATCATACACTGATCACGTGATGATCATGCACTGATCATGGATATCATGCACTGATCACGTGGCTGATCATACACTGTTCACGTGTCTGACCATGCACTGATCACGTGGCTGATCATACACTGCTCACGTAACTGATCATGCACTGATCACGTGGCTATCATGCACTGATCACGTGGCTGAACATGCACTGTTCACGTGGCTGATCACACACCTGTCACGTGACATATCATGCACTGATCACGTGGCACTCATGCACTGATCACGTGGCTGATCATACTCTGCTCACGTAACTCATGCACACATCACGTGGCTATCATGCACTGCTCACGTGGCTCGTCATGGAATGATCACGTAGCAACCATATACTGGTAGCGTGACTGATCATGCAAAGATCACGTAAATGATCATGCACTGTTCACGTGACTGATCATGTACTGATCACGTGACTGATCATGCACTGACCACGTGGCTATCATGCTCTGCTCCGTGGCTGATCATGCATCGATCACGTAGCAACCATGTACTGGTCACGTGACTGATCATGCACTGATCACGTAATTGATCCTGCACTGATCACGTGGCTCATCATGCACTGATCACGTGGCTGATCACACATGTATCCGCGTGACTGATCATGCACTGATCCCGTGGCTCTCATGCACTGATCACGTGGCTGTCATGCACTGATCACGTGGATATCATGCACTGATCACGTGGCTGATCACTGCGTATCACATGACTGATCATGCACTGATCACGTGGCTATCATGCACTGATCGCGTGGCTATCATGCACTGATCACGTGGCTGATCAGGCAATGATCGCGTAGCTACCATGTACTGGTCACGTGACTGATCATGCACTGAGCACGTAATTGATCATGCACTGATCATGTGGCTGATCATGCACTGATCACGTGGCTGATCACACACTGATCACGTAACTGATCATGCACTGATCCGCGTGACTGATCATGCACTGATCGCGTGGCTATCATGCACTGATCACTTGGCATGCACTGATCACGTGCCTGGTCATGCACTGATCACGTGGCTGATCATGCACTGATCACGTGACTGATCATGCACTGATCTCGTGTCTGATCATGCACTGATCGCGTGGCTATCATGCACTGCTCACGTGGCTGATCATGCCATGATCACGCAGCTACCATGTACTGGTCACATGACTGATCATGCACTGATCGCGTGACTGATCATGCAGTGATCACGTGGCTATCATGCACTACTCACGTGGCTGATCATGCAATGATCATGTAGCTACCATGTACAGGTCACGTGAATGATCATACACCCATCAGGTGACTGATCATGCACTGATCACGTGGCTATCATGCACTGGATCACGAGACTGATCATGCACTGATCCGTCTATATCATGCACTGATCACATGACTGCCCGTGCACTGATCGCGTGGATGATCATACACTAATCTTGTGACAGATCATGCACTGATCACGTGGCTGATCATGCACTGATACCGTGACTGAGCATGGACTGATCACATGACTATCATGTACTGATCACGTGACTTAATGGCGCTGATCATGTGACTGATCATGCGCTGATCATGTTTGCTATCATACACTGATCATGTGCCTCTGGAGGCAATAAACAAAGAGCTGAGTAGGCACGAATCAAACAGTCAGCAGGCAATAATCATGGAACTCAGGTGTGAGGAATCATGCTGCTCAGCTGGCAATAATCAAGCAGCTGAGCAGGCAGGAATTACGCAGCACAGCTGGCAATTGTCAAGCAGATGACAGGCAGGAATCGTGCAGCTCAGCTGGCAATTATCAGGCAGATGAGCAGACAGTAATCACGCAGCTCAGCAGGCCCAGATCAGTGACTGAGCATGCACTGTTCACGTGGCTGATCATACGCTGATCACGTGATGATCATGCACTGATCACGCGGATATCATGCACTGATCACGTGGCTGATCATACACTGTTCACGTGTCTGACCATGCACTGATCACGTGGCTGATCATACACTGCTCACGTAACTGATCATGCACTGATCACGTGGCTATCATGCACTGATCCCGTGGCTGAACATGCACTGTTCACGTGGCTGATCACACACCTGTCACGTGACATATCATGCACTGATCACGTGGCACTCATGCACTGATCACGTGGCTGATCATACTCTGCTCACGTAACTCATGCACACATCACGTGGCTATCATGCACTGCTCACGTGGCTCGTCATGGAATGATCACGTAGCAACCATATACTGGTAACGTGACTGATCATGCAAAGATCACGTAAATGATCATGCACTGTTCACGTGACTGATCATGTACTGATCACGTGACTGATCATGCACTGACCACGTGGCTATCATGCACTGCTCACGTGGCTGATCATGCACTGATCACGTAGCAACCATGTACTGGTCACGTGACTGATCATGCACTGATCACGTAATTGATCCTGCACTGATCACGTGGCTCATCATGCACTGATCACGTGGCTGATCACACATGTATCACGTGACTGATCATGCACTGATCCCGTGGCTCTCATGCACTGATCACGTGGCTGTCATGCACTGATCACGTGGATCTATCATGCACTGATCACGTGGCTGATCACGCACGTATCACGTGACTGATCATGCACTGATCACGTGGCTATCATGCACTGATCACGTGGCTGATCATGCACTGATCAGCAGTGGCTGATCATGCACTGATCACGTGGCTGCCGCATGCACTGATCACGTGGCTGATCATGCACTGATCACGTAACTGATCATGCACTGATCACGTGGCTGATCATGCACTGATCACGTGGCTGATCATGCGCTGATCACGTGACTGATCATGCACTGATCACGTGACTGATCATGCACTGATCACGTGGCTATCATGCACTGCTCACGTGGCTGATCATGCACTGATCACGCAGCTACCATGTACTGATCACATGACTGATCATGCACTGATCACGTGGCTGATCATGCAC